>NC_090299.1:8308030-8611060 GCF_039906515.1 Pseudorca crassidens
TTGAGGCAGGTCACTTGTTTAATCACTTTGGCAAAGAAAATTAGTGTACTAATCATAAGATAAATAATAGTCAAGAAAATTTTTTAAGACAGAGAACACCTGTGTTAAGAAATGACTTTAGCAGGCCTTATTAAAGGAAATCAAATCCATTTAAAACGTAAGAAATCTAATCAGTACCATCCAAACTCTTATTTCCAGGCTAATTTTTATTTGCCAGTCAGTGATTTTATTCACTTCAAAAATATCTTTAATTTTATATTAGTGCTTTAATAAACATTTACATGTAAATCCACATGAAATCATGAAATCTGTCAGTAAGAGATTATTGATACTGAAATTTAAGTAGAATCTTGAGTCCAAGATTTTTTAAGAAATAGTGTATCCAATAAGAGAATTCAAAGTAGAAAAATAAACATTATTTTTGATTAGAAACAATAAAGGGGAAAAAAATTGATACTATTTCCACAAATAAAAATATTATCATTTTCTTAACAAGTCATTTTCCCAGTGACTTTATTTTAGTAAATTGGATTTATGTATCTAAAAGTTATCTGCCTGCCATTCTCATTTCTGCCTCCTTCTAATCAGCTACTGTGATCTTTTATAACAGCCTTGGGAAGTATAAATACTCAAACAAATCTATAAATAATTTATCATTAATGCATGTGTATATATTACTAATGATAATATTAATACTAATAAAGTATACTTTCTATATAATAATGAAATATGTATATAATATATATGTATATATATTTAGTATTTATGTACAAATAAAGTATACTGTTAATATATGCAAATATACAAGCACATACCTATGTTAATTTTGTATATTTGTGTATATTAATGTATATCAACAAATATATACAAATACATGCATATTAAAGCTAGGAAGACAATAAGCAGTTCTCATTTCCTACCTGTCGTGTACTTAGAAGTTGATATTATTTCTGTGTTCCATCACACTTCTAGTTTCCCTTTGTACTCAGACAGCCACTAATCAATTTATAGTTGTTTAACTTATCAGATATACAAAACATTTATTCCTGAAGTATCTATGCATTAGTGGTTCTGACTGTTTTGAGTTACAGTTTTCCAAAAACTTTAACCACTGGCAATGGGAGTGCTAAGAAACAACGCAGAGGATCCCCCTGGATTTCTTATTAACTAACACTTAGCTTCATTTTGGAGGAGCACCCAATTTCCAATGATAATTAGGATCAATCATCAAGTCAATAAAGCAAAACCATTCTTTGGGGTTCAGTGGCATGTGTAGCTTAAAGTAGCCAGGTTGTAGTTTCTGTTTCCAGCTCAATGAAAACCTTGTTTTGTCCTGTGGGGAATAGCTCACTCCTTTGAGAATTAAGACCTCTAAACCATTTTCTAGTGGGAAATTAGGGGTAATAATGAGAAGAACCATTTTATATTTTACCCCTTAATTTCTAGGTCTGTGGCTAAATGGCATACATTATATAGTCTATATATATATATATATATATATAATATCAGAGCATAAAATGTAACTCATAAGAGCACACAAACTTCATACGATATTGTCATAGGCAACTCTGGCTTTGTAATAGAGTTTTCTATGGGCTGTTCCAATGTTATATGCAGCCAATTGCTTCAGGATGATTGGAGTGTGGTAAGACCAGTGAATTTCGTGGGCATGAGAACACTGACATACTTTTCTTTGTAAAATGAGTTACTTGGTCATAAGTGATTCTATGTAATAATATCCTAGAAGGTAAATAAAGTGTCCCTTAAACTGCAGATGCCATTGCTGGCAGAAGCATTTTAGGCAAAGAATGCAAATCCAGATCTAAATGAACTATTTATTCCATTCAGGGCCAACTGCTGCCCCTTCCATGATGGAAGGGATGCAATATAATCCATCTGCCATCAGGTAGTTAGTTTGTTCCCAAGGAAAGCAATCATATCAGGAGATTAGTGTTAATCTTTCTTATTGGTAAGTAAAAGCCCTTGTCATTCACTAACTTCATTCATTACTTCTTAGGCTTATTGAGTAAGGGCTAGGGTAAATAGTAAGAAAGGTTGTACGGACATAATCAAAATGGGTTCTTATGTTCAGTACATTAATGATAGCCTCCTCTGCAGTGGTTGCCCTTGATGAAACCATGTGAACATTCACATAATCACAAATATCCTCACTCTCTCAGCTAATTTTCAGAGGTCTATACACATGTCATCCCCAGATCTCTTTATCATCAATTTACAAATTTATTTCTTCGTTGAACTTCTAGACAAACTTTTGGCTACATCTATGGGTCAATTGTAGATCTTCACTTCTAGTCATTTTTCTATTTAGGCAAAGGGAACTACTAAGTGAACTTTCAAGAAGACTTGTCCACTGGTAGGATTTCTTTTTGCTAAAAGCTTTCTGAACCATCCTTGAGCGAAGCTGTAATGTCACACCATTCACATTCAGGTCATGACAACATAGTGTTTTACTTTACATAGAAACTAGGGCTTCACTTTTTCTTCTTTCATCAATGAGTCCTAAGGAACTCAAGGTTATAGGTGTGAGTTACAAAGAAGGTCAATTGTAGCTGGAGATATGTTATGAGATTGTGAGAAATTTCTCTTAGAAGTTATTTGTGCCTTCAGAAACTTCTCAGTACTGATCTGGTATATATTATTTTTATTTGATGATTTTTTTGTGTTCACTCTTATACACAAAAAATTATGGTTTGATTCATTAGACTTCTGTTCACAAAATATAGGGAATTTTTTTTCTCATATACAACTTGAGTAAAGTTTCAGAAGCTTGCCAATTTATTTCACTTTCAGGATCAATTGGCAACTGCCAAAGATCTGTTTCAAACCATTCTGATTACTTCTTCAGGCTGCTTTCCATTATGGTAACCACTCGTGTCTGGTGGTCATTTGCTATGTTATGGCCTCCATTGCTCCAGGATCTCACCATTGCCATTTAATTCAGAAAACCTGTTTCAATGGCTATGTCAGAGAGAGAGACATTTTAGACAGAGGGCATGCATATATAAAACATTAAGGCAAGAGATAATATGATGTGTTTAAGGAAGAAAAAGTAGTTTTCTACTTATATATTAAATTATTATGTTAGAAGTACATATAAAGAGTAATGACACATGATGCTGGAAGCAGATAAGTGTATCTCGAAGAACCTCATGTGCTAGACTTAAAACAGTTCAAGGTTCTCAAATTGTAGAATCATATCTGAGTGCTCTCTTAATGCCAGATATAGTAAGAAAAAATACCTTCTTATTTTTCAACACAGAATAAGAGGAATGTCATGGAATGTGTATTGAGTGGAAGAGATGAAATATACTTTGTGAAATAATTTCTCTCAGCAATAGCTAGTTATCTAGGGCCAAGAATTATAGGAATATATATTTTAATATTTTTGTGGTTTTTATTAGTTGGGGTAAAATGGACATTTCTTAGAATTTTAATAAATCTGTAGCTCTCTAAGGAAATAAAATCCTAGACAATAAATATTGACAATATCAAGTATTTGGTACAAATAGATCTCTTACAAAAATATCTGTTTTGAGCCAAATATGTTATTTATAAAGTATTTTACTATTCATTGACTATACTTCAGTAACAAGAAAAATTGAGCTTTTATTTTAACATTCCTGGCATATGGGGATTGAATTTTACACATGTGTCAAGAACAGCAGTTATGGAATTGTCTACATACAAACTAGTGAAAAAAAGGTAGTCAAATTCACTAAACCATTGTTTATTTTGAAAATGGCCATTTGCTAATGTTTGACTGACAGCCACTTTCATATAATTAGCTGCTAAATTAAGCACAATGTGTTTTTATTCAAATGGGTTCCAAGTAAAAGAGCAGTAGAAGAATACATGTCAGGAAGACAGAACATAGCCTCTAACAGAATATAAGAACTGTAATTTAGGTTAACATTTAGTATTCATAATTTATACTGACTTAAGTGCCTTGTTTTATGACATATTATTTCCATAATAAGTTTTGTATTTTGTATCTTGTAGAAATGTTGAATAGTTTGCTATCCTCTATATTAGTGCATCCATTACATGCAGCTAGAAGCATATTTCACAGAGTAGTTTGACTAAAAGTCATTCATAATACCATTTGCCTCAGATTTACGTTTTGGTTAAATTCACTTTTGACTTAACATTTCCAGTAGATTTTGCTCAACTTTACGGACTAAAAGTGTTTTAAATATAATGTATTTTTGGAAACACTAACATCTAAACAAAATTCTCAATTAGTGGCTCCTAATAATTTTTAAATTAATTTTTATTGGAGTATAGTTGATTTATATACAATGTTGTGTTAGAATCTGCTATACAGCAACATGATTCATTTATACATACAAATATATCCACTCCTTTTTAGATTCTATTCCCTTATAGGTCGTTACAGAGTATTGAGTAGAGTTCCCTGTGCTATAAAATAGGTTCTTAATAGTTATCTATTTTATATGTAGCAGTGTGTATATGTCAATTCCAATCTCCCAATTTATTCCTCCCCCCTTTCCCCCTTGGTAACCATAAGTTTGTTTTATATATCTGTGACTCTATTTCTGTTTTGTGAATAAGTTCATTTGTACTATTTTTCCAGATTCCACATATAAGCTATATCATATATTTCTCTCTCTGATTGACTTCACTCAGTATGACAATCTGTAGGTCCATCCATGTTGCTGCAAATGGCATTATTTCATTCTTTTTTATGGCGAAGTAATATTCCACTGTATATATGTACCACATCTTCTTTGTCCATTCCTCTGTTGTTGGACATTTAGGTTGCTTCCATGTCCTGGCTATTGTAAATAGTGCTGCAGTGAACATTGGGGTGCTTGTATCTTATCGAATTATGGTTTTCTCTGGATATATGCCCAGAAGTGGGATTGCTGGATCATATGGTAGCTCTGTTTTTAGTTTTTGCAGGAACCTCCATACTGTTCTCCATAGAGGCTGTACCAATTCACATTCCCACCAACAATGTAGTAGGGTTCCCTTTTCTCCACACCCTCTCCAGCATTTATTGTTTGTAGATTTTTTGATGATGGCCATTCTGACCAGAGAATGAGGTGATACCTCATTGTAGTTTTGATTTGCATTTCTCTAATAATCAGTGATGTTGAGCATCTTTTCATGTGCTTTTTGATCTGTATGTCTTCTTTGGAGAAATGTCTATTTAGATCTTCCACCCATTTTTTTTATTGGGTTGTTTGCTTTTTTGATATTGAGCTGTATGAGCTGTTATTATATTTTGGAGATTAATCCCTTGTCGGTCACTTTGTTTGCAAATATTTTCTCCCATTCTGTGGGTTGTCTTTTTGTTTTGTTTATGGTTTCCTTTGCTGTGAAAAAGTTTTCAGTTTAATTAGGTCTGATTTGTTTTTGTTTTTATTTTCATTATTCTAGGAGGTGGATCAAAAAAGATCTTGCTGTGGTTAATGTCAAAGTGTGTTCTGCCTATGTTTTCCTCTAAGAGTTTTGTAGGATCCAGCCTTGCATTTAGGTCTTTAATCCATTTTGAGTTTATTTTTGTTTATGGTGTTAGGGAGTGTTCTAATTTTATTTGTTTATATTTAGCTGTCCAGTTTTCCCAGCACCACTTATTGAAGAGACTGTCTTTTCTCCATTGTATACCCTTGCCTCCTTTGTCATAGATGAGGTGACCAGAGGTGCGTGGGTTTATCTCTGGACTCTCTATCTTGTTGCATGGATCTATATTACTGTTTTTGTGCCAATACCATACTGTTTTGATGACTGTAGCTGTGTAGCATAGTCTGAAGTCACGGAACCTGATTCCTCCAGCCCAGTTTTTCTTTCTCAAGATTGCCTTGGCTATTCATGGTCTTTTGTGTTTCCATACAAATTCTAAGATTTTTTATTCTAATTCTGTGAAAAATGCCATTGGTAATTTGATAGGGATTGCACTGAATTTGTAGATTGCTTTGGGCAGTATAGTCATTTTCACAATATTGATTCTTCCAATCCAAGAATATGGTACATCTCTCCACCTGTTTGTCATCTTTTATTACTTTCATCAGTATCTTATAGTTTTGTGAGTACAGGTCGTTCACCTCCTTAGATAGGTTTATTCCTAGGTATTTTATTCTTTTTCATGCGATGGGATTGTTTATTTGATTTCTCTTTCTGATCTTTCATTGATAGTGTGTAGGAATGCAAGGGTTTCTGTGTATTAATTTTGTATCCTCTGACTTTACTAATTCATTGATTAGTTCTAGTAGTTTTCTAGTGGCCTCTTTAGGATTTTCTGTGTATGGTATGTCATCTGCAAACAGTGACAGTTTTACTTCTTTTCCAGTTTGGATTCCTTTTATTTCATTTTCTTCTCTGATTGCCATGGCTAGGACTTCCAAAACTATATTGAATATTAGTGGTGAGAGTGGACATCCTTGTCTTTTTCCTGGTCTTAGAGGAAATGCTTCCAGTTTTTCACCATTGAGAATGATGTTTGCTGTGAATTTGTTGTATATGGCCTCTATTATGTTGAGGTAGGTTCCCTCTCTGCCCCTTTTCTAGAGAGTTTTTTTTTAAATCATAAATCAGTGCTGAATTTTGTCAAAAGCTTTTTCTGTGTCTATTGAGATGATCATATGGTTTTTATTCTTCAATTTGTTAATGTGGTGTACCACATTGATTTGTGTATATTGAAGAATCCTTGCATCCCTGGGATAAATCTCAGTCGATCATGGTGTAAGATCCTTTTAATGTGTTGTTGGATTTGGTTTGCTAGTATTTTGTTGAGGATTTTTGCATCTATGTTCATCAGTGATATTGGCCTGTAATTTTCTTTTTTGTGTGGGGGGGTGTCTGTGTCTGGTTTTGGTATCAGGGTGATGGTGGCCTCATAGAATGAGCTAGGGAGTGTTCCTTCATCTGCAATTTTTTAGAAGAGTTTGAGAAGGGTAGGTGTTAGCTCTTCTCTAACTGTTTGATAGAATTCACCTGTGAAGCCATCTGGTCTTCGCCTTTTGTTTACTGGAAGTTATTTAATCACAGTTTCAATTTCAGTACTGTCATTGGTCTGTTCATATTTTCTATTTCTTCCTGGTTCAGCCTTGGAAGGTTGTACCTTTCTCAGAATTTGTCCCTATCTTTTAGGCAGTCCATTTTATTGGCATATAGTTGCTTGTAGTAGTCTTTTATGATCCTTTCTATTTCAGTGGTGTCTGTTGTAACTTTTTCATTTTCCATTTCTAATTTTATTGAGTCCTCTCTCTTTTTTTCTTGATGAGTCTGGCTAATGGTTTATCAAATTTGTTTATCTTCTCAAAGAACCAGCTTTTAGTTTTATTGATCTTTGCTATTGTTTTCTTTGTTTCTATTTCATTTATTTCTGCTCTGATCTTTATGATTTCTTTCCTTCTACTAACTTTGGGTTTTGTTTGTTCTTCTTTCTCTAGTTGCTTTAGGTGTAAGGTTAGATTGTTTGATATTTTTCTTGTTTCTTGATGTAGGATTGTATTGCTATAAACTGCCCTCTTAGAACTGCTTTTGCTTCATCCCATAGGTTTTGGATTGTTGTGTTTTTGTTGTCATTTGTCTCTAGGTATTTTTTGATTTCTTTAGTGATCCTTGATTATTCAGTGACATATTGTTTAACTTCCATGTGTTTGTGTTTTGTATAGTTTTTTTTTTCCTGTTGTGATTTCTAATCTCATAAGGTTGTGTTTCAAGATGTTGCTTGATATGATTTCAATTTTCTTAAATTTACCAAGGCTTGATTTGTGAGCCAAGATGTGATGTATCCTGGAGAAAGTTCTGTGTGTACTAGGAAAATGTATTCTTCTGCTTTCAGATGGAATGTCCTATAAACATCAATTAATTTATTTGGTCTAGTGTGTCATTTAAGGCTTGTGTTTCCTATTAAATATTATGATCTATCCATTGGTATAAGTGGGGTGTTAATGTCCCACACTATTATTGTGTTACTGTCAATTTCCCCTTCTATGGTTGTTAGCATTTGCCTTACATACTGAGGGGCACCTATGTTGGGTGCATATATATTTACAATTGTTATGTCTTCTTCTTGGATTTATCCCTTGATAATTATGTAGTGTCCTTCCTTGTCTCTTGTAACAGTCTATTTTAAAGTCTATTTTGTCTGATATGAGTATTGCTTATATCAGCTTTCTTTTGATTTCCATTTGCATGGAATATCTTTTTCCATCTCCTCGCTTTCAGTCTGTATCTTTCCCTAGATCTGAAGTGGGTTTCCTGTAGAAAAAATATATTTGGGTCTTGTTTTTATATCCATTCAGCCAGTGTTTGTCTTTTGGAGCATTTAATCCATTTACATTTAAGGTAGTTATCGATATGTATGTTCTTAGTGCCATTTTCTTAATTGTTTTGGATTTGTTTTTGTAGGTCTTTTTCTTCTCTTTTGGTTCCTTCAGAATTTGTGGTAAAGCTGGTTTGGTGGTGTTGAATTCTCTTAGCTTTTGCTAACCTGTAAATCTTTTGATTTCTCTGTTGAATCTGAAGGAGAGCCTTGCTGGATAAAGTATTATTGGTTGTAGGTTTTTCCCTTTCATCACTTTAAATATATCATGCCACTCCCTTCTGGCCTGCAGAGTTTCTGCTGAGAAATCAGCTGATAACCTTATGGGGATTCCCTTGTATGTTTATTTATTTTCCCTTGTTGCTTTTCTTTGTATTTAATTTTTGTTAGTTTGATTAATATATGTCTTGGCATGTTCCTCCTTGGGTTTATGCTGTATGGAACTCTGTGCTTCCTGGACCTTGGTGACTAATTCCTTTCCCATGTTAGGGAAGTTTTTGATTATAATATCTTCAAATATTTTCTCAGGCCCTTTCTCTCTTTCTTCTGGGACCCCTATAATTCGAATGTTGGTGCATTTAATGTTGTCCCAGAGGTCTCTGAGACTGTCCTCATTTCTTTTCATTCTTTTTTCTTTATTCTGTTCCATGGCAGTGATTTCCATCATTCTGTCTTCCAGGTCACTTATTTGTTCTTCTGCCTCAGTTATTCTGCTACTGATTCCTTCTAGTGTTTGCTACTGATTCCTTCTAGTGTTTTTTTCATATCATTGTATTGTTTGTTTGTTTGTTCTTTAGTTCTCACAGGTCTTTGTTAAACACTTCTTGTATCTTCTTGATCCATGTCTCCATTCTTTTTCCAAGATCTTGGACCATGTTTACTACCATTACTCTGATTTCTTTTTCAGGTAGATTGCTGTAGATTGCCTATCTCCTCTTCATTTAGTTGTTGTAGGTTTTTATCTTGCTCCTTCATCTGCAACATATTTCTTTATCATCTCATTTTGTCTAACTTACTGTGTTCATTGTCTCCTTCCCACAGTCTGCAGGATCATAGTTCCTCTTGCTTATGGTGTCTGCACCCTGGTGGGTGAGGTTGGTCCAGAGGCTTGTGCTATTATTCCCTTGATAGGGAGTTTGACTGGTGTTGTGGTGACCAGAGCCTGCCCTGGATATTGAGCAAGCCCTCTTCTTTGCTCTGTGGTTGTCACTGCCCTTTTCGGGGGTGGGGTCTGCTCCCTAGTTGTTGGAGTAGAGGCCCCCAGAGCTGTTTCTTAGCTGTGTTTCTGATCTGTGGTGCAAGGTAGGTGGGATTGGAGCACTCCCACTGGGAGAGAAGCCACTGAGTATTCCTCCTCTGGAGTTGTTCACCTGTGAATGTGCTCTGTGTGTCACCTTTTATCCTTCGTGCAGGCTCACAAAGTACACTGTTGTTGGCACTGCTCTTGGTCCCACCTTAACCGTGGTCATACTGGCAATTGGCCCTGGTGAGTCTCAGGCACTGTTTTCACCAGGCCACTGGCACAGATCCATAAGGTCAGATCCCAGGACTTCAGTAGTTGTGCATCTGGACCCGCTGTGGGAGCTATGGAGGCAGATCAGATTCTGGCCTGGCCCAGCTCGTAATATTTTTGAGGTTATCCTGATGTGTCTGCCCAAATATCAGTGCTTTACTCCCTTCTTGATTACAAGTGTAACTACAAATGGAATGAAGTAAATATGGAAGATTACCAATTGCTGTTTGCATCCAACTCTGCACTTAAAGATTTTTTCATTTATTATCAAATTATTACATTCTGCCAACATTTGAAATGAGATGCAATGACACAAAAAATCAGAGCATTTATCACTAAAAGGCAGGCAGGCTGCTTCTACTGGTTAGAAAGAGTGCTTGTCCTCTAGAAGTTCAACATGATTACTGAACTTAATCTGTTTCAAGTGGAAATGTTTACATGTTCGTTATCATTGCTCCCATCTGTGCTTCCTGTTATGTGACTTTAAATCATAAAGTTTTCAAGTAATAGCAAAATTATAATAATTTACTTGAATTTTTCCAGCTTGTGCATCAAAATTTCTTTACCTTTAATAGGCAGGTTGTCCCTGTGTTTGTTTTACAGCTGTTGATACCACAGTCAACAAATCAATTATATTTAACATTATCTTAGTTTCAGTGGCTTATTCCATAATTCAATATTTTTACCTTATTGTCCAATTTTCTTAATTCAAAATTTAATTTTTACTAAACCAACATTTACTTGGAATTCTAAACAAAACAATTCTAGTTGAACTTTGAGGTAGTTTTTTATAATAAGGGATATTATCTGATTGAATATATTCTGTTTTACCTCATAAATGGATTATACGAAAGTCTCTATAGTTAAATTTTATTGCTTAAACTTCTTTATACATAAATGCAGGAATAGCTTTCTTAAACATTTCATTTCCTATTCTATGTATTGTTCTGGAATTTATTTTCACAAATATGTATATATCACTTCATATGTATCAGTAACTGTTCTAAGTGCTTTACAAATGTTAGATTTAATGTTCAACCCACTTTCACTAACCTGCAAAATTTGGTCCCATTGCTCATTTTCTAATATGCGAACATTTATTTATTTTCCTTCTATTTGGAATCTTTATATAAATATATATATATATACACACATATATTTATACACAGATTATATACATAAAACCAATGCTATACCATGTTAAAATAAGATTTTCTTTTCGAGGGAAACCAATAGTTTCTCTTAAGGAAAACTAGTTTAAACAGAGGTACTGCTTAGTAAGATTACAGCAAGCACATTAGTATAACTTAATTAACTAAATATATTTAAATGTTTGTCATTATCTTGTGTACTAACTTCCAGATATAATGATAGATGTCATTTTAATAATCTGAGTAATTAAAATATTCTGTATTTTAGTCAACTCACTGAAAAAATACAAATTTCAACACTGTTCTGAGACAGCTTCATTCTGGTAGGTCTGGTAAGCAGTTTTGTGAAAAACATTTGCCAGTCAGATGTGATATCCAGGAAAACACAGGTGACATTCCAATCTGTTAGTAAATAATATATTTTAAAATAATATATTTTAAAATGTACTCTAATATATTTTTAAATGTACTCTAAATAATTACTTTGGGTTATAATTTTAATCCATTTAAGATTTTAATTATTTAATATTCTTCTAAAGTCAAATGAGTAAAGAATGAATAAAACAGGGCAGTCTATAATGATGTGATATAATGATTCTTGATTCCTCAATATTCTTTCATATTTCTATAATTATTTATTGTATTTATTTTTTACTTTTCACACATGAGTAAATTATTTTGTATAATTCAGCCTAAACTGATCTAGAATATTAGCATAATCTAAAATAAAATGGAAATTCTTAAAAATTCTTCATTAGAACCAGTTTATAATGTATAACTTTAACAGTTTAGCAGCCTGAAGTACTAAGAATACTTAAAAAAATTTATATAAAAACATTTCTCTACAATTTCCCCAAATAATAATAGTTTGTTGCAAAAACAATTTCAGTTTTTTAAAACAGCATATATGTATAAAATTTTTATTTTGTTGAAAGCAAAACCATAAGTTGCTGTTTAATTTTTAATAATCTCATACACTGGGTTACTATAGAAGTGAAGGTGGGATAAAATATCTCATCTTCTTTAACTCCCTCAATCACCCTGAAGTAGTTGCTTCTAATAAATAATAAATACATACATCTTGTAATTCCACTTTCACTTTATAACTCAGATTGTCTTTATTGAAATCATGCTTAGATTTCTTTGCTACTTTATTTAAATTCCCAACTCTTAAAAATGATTGTTTCAGTTATTGATAGATGCTAATGAACCATCCCCAAATTTTGGGCTCTATAATGATTGATTATTTCTCATGATTCTGGGGGTTGGTTGGGAAGTGTCTTTCTTGCTTTCAGTTAGGCTGGGAGCAGGTCTTTACTAGATGAGATTGTGTGACTGGGCTTCTTTCTCTTTATCTCTTAGGTCTTTTATCCTTGGTTCTTCATGGCAAGATGGATGCAGGGTGGTGTTGCAAATGGGTATAAAGTGAGGTTGTGAAACATTGTCATTATTGGCCAAAGCAAGTTACAATGATAGGCCAGATTCAAGGAGCATGGAAATAGATTTTACTTATTTGTGGGTAGATCTACAAAGAAACTGTGGCCATATTTAATGTACTCTAGTAAACTAGCCTTTATTGTGGCAATATTACGTCTTCACTTTTACTTTTCTTTATATCTGAAGGTTGAAATCTCAAGGATTCCCATTGCTGCCAAACTAACTGTGTGATATTGGTGAGTTAATAACCTTTTCCAATTCAATTTTCATATCTGTAACACTATAGATATTAACTATATATATGTCCTTCAGTTATTCTGTAAATGAATTAAGATAATGAGGCATAGAGTGCCTTGTTCAGTACCTGTCATATGAGTTCTAGATAATGGTCCTTAGCTGTTTCCAATAGCCTTTCTTTCAGTTCTCAAGCAATTGTACTCATAAAACAAACATGTTATGAACTATAACATAACCTGGCATGTATTTATTCTTACCTGGCATGTATAAGGCCTGTTATTAGAAAGAAAAACCTTTTTAGGTATCATATTTATAAATTAATATTAATGTTTAAACTTTACTCTTTCTAACAGCACTTTCCCAATTTGCTGAATAAAATCAAGTATCTAATATTTGCTCAGTGCCAATGCATTGTTTACTTACAAATTTAAATATGAACCAGCTTGAATCTTTCCCTCTGCATCACTGCAATCTTCAGAGTAATGGGCTCAACATCACTTGTGTAGGCCCAACCTTACCCTGTGCCATATCTTTACACCAAACCCTGGGCTCAAGGATGTCCTGCTGTTAAATTTATGAGCCTTGAACGGTTGCCTCTCTGGTTCTACTAATTAATGATTAATTATCATTATTGTGGTTAAGTCTGACTAAATTCTATCATGTTATTATGGACCCAATTTCCAAAGATTAAGCCTCTAGATTATTCAGACTATCAGTAATTATGTACCAGTATATTTTCTCATCCAAACCTAATTTTCTATTTTTCTAAAAAGGATCATGAAATCCACACCCTTATATACATACATAAAGATAGATATGCCTACATATGGGTACAGTCCTCGACTGTCTGGCAACCCCTTATTTTTATTTAAAAATTTAGTCTTAAAAGTTAAATATTTAGATTCCCTTTTACACATTTCTTGACTTTCCTACTCCCACTACTTTCAACAGATAAACTAGAGTATGTTACTCAGTGCTCCAGTGTTTTTCCACTGCCTTTTTAGAGACTGTATATAACACCATTTTATAGTCTGCTTTCTTCACTACCTGTGATCCCTTTGTTTATAGGAATCTAATTTTACCCATCTTAAATCAACATTTCTTCGTCTAAAACTTTTTTACAAACTAGAAGCTCAAATGATTAAAGGAAGAATGGTTCTATTAGCATTTCATTTATCATTTTAAATGTTATTAGGTAAAACTTCTAGTTTAATCAATATGTACTACAAAATAGATTTTGTTGAGTAGGAAAATACTTTATCATTCCTCAATTCCAATAATGGCATATTTGAGAAAACAAAATGAGAGTTTAACTAATGTGACTATCTTAAAGGTATCCAATTGCTTTATTCTAATCATTGTAATCATTGCTTTGTAATCAAGCTGTATTTGTTGTTGTTGAATAGTGAACTAAAGGTGTATCTTTATTTAAAAAAATGTATTTTGAAATTTATAATATAAGCCAATAGTCCAGATTTAAAATAACTATTATATATGCAAAAGTATAACTTTTGTGGTAAGAAGTAGCAATTATTCATCACATAATAAAATACATTATCTCTACTCACTCTGATGGCTAGGAAATTACATTTTTTACACAATTATGACAGTCTAAATCATATGATACAGATAATGTGGTAGTGAATTAGAGTAAACAAAAGTATTCAAATTTTTAAGATTTCAGACCAATGAAATTATGCTCAATATACCTGTGGATATTCTAGTGTCCTAACTAGAATATGATGAATCTATGCAAAGACTAAATAGAAAAATCACATGCAAAATTGGAAGTGATTAACATTAATTTTAACCATTTGGTTCATTAGTATATATTTATTTTTACTGAAATAAACTGGACAAAAATCAATGGTACACACAGCAACTTCGATAGATTTCACAAACGTTATGCTGAGGGAAAGTAGTTGGACACAAAGAAGTACAGACCGCATAACTCCATTACATGAATTCATATAGGTGAAACTAATCAACAATGAAAACAATTTTTTAATTGACTTTTGCAGGCAAGAAGTAGGTGAGGGGTAAGAGAATGGCATGCCATGTTGACTGAATTCACTTGTTAGAAGAAATATTCTGGTTTGATTTGAGAAGATCTATGTCTTAATAAAGAAGATCTATGTCTTACTAAGATGGAATTCACAGTTAAGATATGCACATTTCATTATATAGGTATATATATAAGCAAAAAAATATAATTTATGAGGGGTTAGGTGTAAGGTGAAGTTATAGGAGATACAAGAAAGGCAAATGATGGTAATTGTAGGTAGATGATGGGTAGATGTAGGTTGATTATATTTAATTATTTTTTATATGTCTGAATTTTTCTGTAATATAAAACTTTAAAATGTGTTATATAAAACTTTAAAATGTATTTAAAAATTAAATATTTAATTAAATAAATATAAACAAATATTGACTTCTTCCCCACTATGAAACACTGCCAAAACTTTGAGAAGTGGTGTTGTCCATTATTATGGTAAATAAGTAACAGACTTTGTTCTTATCAACAGTTTGTTTCAGTAATGTGTGGGGACCCAGCACCAACATGATGCATATTAGGTGCTCAGTGAACATTGTTTTCTTCCCTGTCAGGCAAATAATTATAATGATTGAAATATGTTTTTAGTAAGGTTTTTAACAATTGTATTATAAAATAAAACCCAGTAATAGCATTTAAGAATATCAACAGAATTCAGGATTTGAGTAAAAGGTATGTTATTGAGACATTAAAGCGTAATAAATATCCAGAAGTAATCTAGAAATTTACTGTTTTCATAAAGGGAAGTTTTCTCCAAGATAATGTGATTATGCAATTGTGATAATGTAATTATGCTATGTAGTAATTGAAAAAATAATGGAAATATGATTTAGTGGGAGTTTGAAAATATGAGCAGAAAATCAATAAATACCTGAATCAATTCTTATCAGAAAAAGAACAAGGGCAACAAAAAACACTAATGAATAGGGTAGATATTAATCCAATTATACCAATAATCACATTGACTATCAATTGTCTAAATGTACCAATTAAAAGACAGAGATTTTCAGAGTGGATCAAAAACTACTACCTAACTATATTTTTCTATTGAAAACCTTTTAAGTACAAAGATACATATAGATTAAAAGTAAATGGGTAGAGAAAAATATACTATGCCAACATTAATCAAAAGAAAGCAAGAGTAGCTATATTAATTTCAAACAGAGCAGACTTCAAAGTAAAGAAGATTACAGGGATAAAGAAGAGCATTACATAATAAGAAAGTGGTCAATTGTCCAAGACGACATAATTCTTTTTTTTAAACTAGCTTATGGTTTTATTTAGGTAAAAATTTATGTGCAGTGACATACGCAAATTAAAAATTTTCCATTCAATTACTTGACAAATGCATACACCTGTGTAATGCCAATCACACAAAGGTAACCAACACTCTGGGTTTTCTTAACAAGACATAATTATTAATGTGTATATGCCTAAAACAGAGTGCCATACTACATGAGGCAAAAACTAATAGACAACAAGGAGAAAGTGATAGTGATTCCACTACCACAGTTGGATGTCAGTACCCCTCTAACAGAAAGAGACAGATCCCATAGGCAGAAAATCAGTAAGGATATAGTTGAACTCAAAAATACCAACAGTCAACCGAATGTAATTGACATCTATAGGCTACTTCATCCAACAACAGAATACACCTTTTTCTCAAGCTCACATGAAGCATTCACAAAGATAGATAGAGTATATTCTAGGTTATAAAACACACTTTAACACATTGAAAAGAACACACTAACACACTGCAAAGAACAGAAACAGGATATTTGTGCTCAGACCACAATGAATTAAACTAAAATGAAATTAACAGAAAGATACTGATTCTAAACTATGTTGGTATTAAACAACACACTTTTAAATGACACATGGGTCCAAAAATCTCAAGAGAAATTTTAAAAATATTTTGAAATAAACGAAAATAAAAACATAATTTATGAAAATTTGTGGGATGCAATGAAAGTGATGCTCAGAGGGCACTGTAACTATTTAAAATTGAATCAATAATTATCAATAACCTCCCAAAATAGAAAGCACGAGGCCCACGTGGGTACACTGGTGAATACCACAAGGCATTTACAGGAGAAATTATATCAATTTTCTACAATTTTTTTCAGAGGCTAGAAGCAGAGATAATTACTTCCTAACTTATTTGGTGAGACCAGCATTACCCTAACACCAGAATCAGACTAAGGCATAAAAAAGGGACACTGTAGACCAATATCTCTCTTGAATATAGACACAGAAATCCTCAACAATATTAGAAAATCAAATCCAAAAAGTTTAAAAAGAATTATAAACCATGACTAAGTAGAATTTATCCCAGGTGTGCCAGGCTGTTTCAACATTTGAAAATCAACATGGTAAAAAAGAAAAATCACATGATCATATCAATAGATACAGAAAAAGCATGTGACAAAATTTAACTCCTATTCATGATAAAAGCGCTCAGTAAACTTGGAACAGAGGAGAACTTTCTCAACTTGATAAACACTATCCACAAGACAAACTACAGCTAACTTTATGGTGAGAAACTTGAAGCTTTTCTATGAAGATCTGGCACAAAGCAATGACATCTTCCCTCATCTCTCTTTATCAACTTTATATTGAAAGCCCTTGCTAAAGCAATGAGGCAAGAAAATGAAATGAAAGGTATATAGATTGGGAAGAAAGAAAGAAAAATATCTTTGTTAAGATATGGTATATGTATACACACACACACACACACACACACACACACAATGGAATACTACTCAGCCATATAAAAGAACAAAGTAATGCCATTTGCAGTAACATGGATGGAACTAGAGATTATCATACTAAGTGAAGTCAGAAAGAGAAAGACAAATACCATATGATAGTATTTATGTGTGGAATCTAAAATATGACACCAAAAAATGAACATATCTATGAAACAGAAACAGACTCACAGATATAAAGAACAGACTTGTGGTTGCCAAGGGGATGGGATGGATTGGGAGTTTGGGATCAGCAGATGCAAACTATTATATATAGAATGGATAAACAACAACTTCCTGCTGTATAGCACAGGGAACTATATTCAGTATCCTATAATAAACCATAATGGAAAGGAATATGAAAAATAACATGTATATCTATAACAATCACTTTGCTCTACAACAGAAATTAACACATTTTAAATCAACTACGCTTCAATAAAATACATTTTTTAAAATGTCTGTTTACAGATGACATGACCATCTATGTAGAAATGCAAAAGAATCAACAAAAATCCTTATGGAACTAATAAGCCATTATAGCAAGGTTGCAGGTTAGGATACAAAGTATACTAAAGTCAAATGCTTTCCAAAATAGTGACAATAAACAAATGGAATAAAACACAATGGCATTCATATTAGCACCTGCAAAAATGAAATAAATATAAATCTAACAAAATATTACAGTATCTATATGAGAAAAACTATAAAACACTGATGAATGAAATCAGAGAAGAACTAAATAAATGGAGACATATACTACGTCCATGGATAAGAAGACTCAATATTGTTAAGATGTCAGTTCTTCCCATCTTGATCTATGGATTCAATGCAATCCTAATCAAAATCCCAGAAAGTAGTTTTATGGATATTGACAAACAGATTCTAAAGTTTACATGGAGAGGTAAAAGATCCAGATAGCCTTTCCCTTTCTTTCTTGAAGGAGAACAAATTGGAGAACTGACTATACCCAACTTCAAGACTTCCTAGAAAGCTACAGTGATGAAGACAGTTTGATATTGGCCAAAAAAAAAAAAAGACAATTAGGTTAGCGGAACAGAATAGGGAGCCCAGAAATGGGCCCCCTTAACTACTGTCAACTGATCTTTGACAAAGGAGCAAATGTAGTGTAATAGAGCAAAGGCAGTCTCAACACATGCTGCTGCAACAACTTGACATCCACATGCAAAAAAAAAAAAATCTAGATATTAACTCAACATGGATGATAGACCTAAATATAAAACAAAAAACTATAAAACTCCTTAGAGGATAACATAGGAGAAAACCTACATGACCGAGATATGGTGATACCTTTTTAGATACACCACCAAAGACACAATCATAAAATAATTGATAAGCTGGACTTCATTAAAATTAAAACCTTCTATTTTACAAAAGATAATGTTGAGAGAATGAGAAGGAAAGCCACAGACTGGGAGAAAATATTTGCCAAAGACATCAGATAGAGGAGTGTTTTCCAAAATATACAAAGGACTGTTAAAACTCAACATCAAGAATGCAAACTACCCAGTTAAAATATGTGCCAAAGATCTTAATGGATACCTCAGCAAAGAAGATACACAGATGGCAAATAAGCATATGAAAAGATGCTCCAGTCATATGTCATCAGGGAAAAGCAAATAAAAATGAAGAGATACCACTATACACCTATTAGAATAGCCAAAGTCTAGAACACTGATTAACACCAAATGCTGATAAGAATGTGGACCATAAGGAGTCTCATTTATTGCTCATCAGATGCAAAATGACACAGATACTTTGGAAGACCATATGGCAGTTTCTCACAAAACTCTATATACTCTTGTCATAAAAACCAGCAATTGTGCTCCTTGGTATTTTCCCAAAAGAGGTGAAGTTTTATCTCCACACAAAAACCTGCACATGGATGTTTATAGCAGCTTAATTCACAACTGCCAAAAGTTAGAAGCAACTAAGATGTCCTTCAGTAGATGAATGGATTAAAAAAACTAAAAACAAACAAAAAACTGTGATACATCAGACAATGGAAATGAGCTATTAAGCCCTGAAAAACATGGAGAAACCTTCAATGCATATTACTAGGTAAAAGAAGCCAATCTGAAAAGACTACATACTGTATCATTTCAACCATATGACATTTTGGAAAAGGCAAAACTATAAAGACAACAAAAAGATCAGTGGTTACCAAGGGTTGGAGGGAGAGATGGAGAATGGACTTGAGACACGGGGAGGGGGGAGGGTAAGCTGGGACGAAGTGAGAGAGTGGCATGGACATATACACACTACCAAACGTAAAATAGTGGGAAGCAGCCGCATAGCACAGGGAGATCAGCTCGGTGCTTGTGACCACCTAGAGGGGTGGGATAGGGAGCGGGGGAGGGAGATGCAAGAGGAAGGAGATATGGGGATATATGTATATGTATAGCTGATTCACTTTGTTATAAAGCAGAAACTAACACACCATTGTAAAGCAATTATACTCCAATAAAGATGTTAAAAAAATTTTTTTAAAAGAGAGATGAATAGGCAGAACACAGAGGATTTCTAGGGCAATGAAAATACTCTGCATGATATTATAATGATGGATTAATATTTACCCAAACCCATAGACTGTACAACACCAAGAATGACCCCTAAGGTAAACTATGGACTTTGGATGCTCATGATGTATCAATAATATATAGGTTGATTCTTGGTAAAACTTGTACCACTCTGGGGAGTGATGTTGATAATGGGGGAGACTATGCATGTGTGGGAGCAGAGTGTATGTGGGAAATCTCTGTGCCTCTCAATTTTGTTGTAAACCTAAAACTGTTCTAAAAAATGAAGACATAACAAATTATTATCTATCTCTGTATCTGTCCATCTGTTTACTCATGTATATATCTCTATTTTTATATAAACTTAATCTTTAAAGGCAAATTATAGTAAAGAAATCTTTGTACTAAGTCAGTACATGATATAAATTTTTTTATTAAATACAAATATCATTTAAATGGTTTTAAAAAATGTGCTAACTATACTGTGATTCCAAATTAGACCTTTTATTTCATTTATTCACCCATCCATACACCTACTAATTTCCGGCAGCATGTAAGCATAAGTAAAAATTTACAATTTTGTTATGAAATGTAAATACCATCATTTTAGGGTGGCTGAACTTGAGGAAATATTAAAAATATTTTTTGTATTTTTCTTATCCTCTTCATAGTGAGTTTTAGCCATTCAAAAATTATATATTTTTTAACGACTGGAAAAAAAACCCAGAAAACTTGTACCTACATTATATTTACTCAATTAATGTTAGATAATTGAATGTGTATTGTAAACATACTTAATACTCATACCCTTATATTACAGAATTACCTTTTTTAGAAATCTGATGAGTTGACCATGTGAAAATTAGTAGATATTAGTTTCATGTTTTTTGGCTTTCCAAAAAACTCCAAATTATCAGATTAATGTGGTGTGGTAGATTGATTACACTGCTGGCTCCTCTACTTCACTCCATGCTGTATCCATGCCCTTTGTCATATGGTGATACTGTTCTTTACCCAAAACAACAACAACAAAAAAGAGAAATATATTTTCCTGCTCCTTAATTTTGAATTAATCCTTGAGACCTGTTTTAGCTCATAACATATTAGCCCATGTAAGGTAAATAGATGTTCAAAAACACCTTCCTGATTGGGTTTGTCCACTCTTGTTTTCCTGTGGTTACGATGAAAACTTGTACCTCCTAGTCTGCAGGACAATGAGAGTATGTGACAAGGTCCTGAGTTCCCCTAGTCATTCCAGCAAGAATGCCTTAGTCAGCCATGCTAGAGGTTCTCCCCAAAAGCAAACAAGCCCGTTCAGTCAACCGAGCTGCCTAGATGACCCATAGTTGGCAACAGATATACGAGTGAGCCCAGTTTGATCAATTAAGCCCAGACTAATGAGACTTATGAGTTAACACATGTTTAGTACTACTGAGAGTTTGTAGTCCTTTATCATGCAGCTTTATTGCAGTAGCAGATATCTGATACATATCGCATATTGCTAAGTGTTCTGCATTTAAGTTATAAAATCATATCTTGTAAATCTTCTCTGAAATCATGTGTGTAGTAAATTGACATTAACTCATTGCTTTGAAAGGACCACTTTTCTTTGTCAGGCATATTTTTCTTCAATCTGAAATCTATCTATCCAGGTATGTGTCTGTCTAACTTTCTTTCTACCCATTTTTTTCTCTCTCACACACAAGAAACTAATGCAGAATTTAAATCACAGTTTTCTCTGCAACTTGACTTTTCTTGCACTTTCTCTTTAAGAAACTTATGTGGAGATTTAGACACTTGAAAAAGAAACAGAAGTTATATTCTTCAGTTTCTCTAAGAAAGTAAAAGTATATATAGATATACATTTAGTGAAAGCTTTGTGTTCTTTTCATTTTATAATGCTATAAATAAAGAAAAAACAATGTTTTACCCAGTTCTGAAATGTGCAAGATTTAGTATGGCAGAAGGCATTTTATTGCTTGTGGTGGTTTTCTTAAGTATCCTATATGTTAGCTCTAACAGCTACAGCTTGATAATTGTGAATATAATACCTACATTTACCCTAAGCATTAGTCATATAACATTCTATCTGAAAATATTTTTACAACATATTAATTTTTTTATAATACGTCTTCACAGAAGTGTGATCATATAGTTTTAATCTGTGAAAATTAGGTCATAAAGCTGCTATGATAAATGTATTAAATATATGTTTTAACATTTATTAAATATATATTATACAGGTAACAACAGGTAAATGTCATTTCCCCAATTTTAAATAAACTACATAATCTTATTTCTAAAATTGCCTTTATCTTTTTGCTTTGTTATAGAAACAAATCCCCTCTCATGCTTTAGTTTCTATATCTTGAAGGAAAAAGATCCCTTTTGCAGCAATATAACAGTGATTGTAATAGCGTTCATTTGTAACCACTATGGACCATTGGTTTGGAGACCTGCACCTATTACACAACACTTTTGTTGCATTTCATACTATTTTGAATCAACAACTAAGACTCTCTGTAACAATAAACGATTTCTATATAACTTTTGAAGTGAATCTAATTTAAATATATAAATATATATAATACAAATGTATTATTTTAATAAAATTTAAAACAAATAAAAAGGATCAGGCTGAATCTTAATTCAGAGACCTGACTCCTAAATTTTCAACTATAAGGGTATGAAGAATTTCTGTAACTCTAATATTTCCTTATTATGCAGAAGAATCAACTGACTTTACAAAATACCTGTCTACTTTGCATCTTAGATTTCCATGTAGTCAGTTATATTTCTTTTAAACAAACAGAGGAATTAGCATGTAAAGAATATAAGTAGGTAGGTGGTAACATGCACCACAAAATATATACACTTGTAGAGTACAATAATATGACTTTGGATTCTCTTGCCCAAACTTTTCTATTTATACTGTCTTCAGGACATCTGAATTCACTCTGATCTGGCCAGCTGTGTCTCTTATCCCTCCTAAGAGATTTTTGGATCTCAGAAAGGTATCCTCATTGAACAGAGGCAAAAAATTCTCTAACATAAATTGTATCAATGTTTTCTTAGGTCAGTCTCCCAAGGCAATAGAATGAAAGCAAAAATAATCAAATGGAACCTGATTAAACTTATAAGCTTTTGCACAGCAAAGAAAACCATTAACAGAACGAAAAGACAACCTATGGCCTGGGAGAAAATATTTGCAAATCATGCAACCAATAAGGGCTTAATTTCCAAAATATACAAATAACTCACACAACTCAATAACAAAAAACCCAAACAACCCAATCAAAAAATGGGCAGAAGATCTAAATAGACATTTCTCCAAAGAAGACATACAGATGGCAATAGGCACACAAAAAGATGCTCAAAACATCACTGATTATTACAGCAATGCAAACCAAAACTACAATGAGGTACCACCTCTCACTGGTCAGAATCGCTATCATTACAAAGTCTACAAATAACAAATGCTGGGGGGAGTGTGGAGAAAAGGGAACACTCCTACACTGTTGGTGGGAATGTAAATTGGTACAACCACTGTGGAGAACAGTATGGAGGTTCCTTAAAAAACTAAAACTAGATTTGTCATATGATCCAGCAATCCTTCTCCTGGGCATATATCTGGACAAAAACCATAATTCGAAAGGGTACATGCATCCCTATGTTCATAGCAGCACTATTCACAATAGCCAAGACATGAAAACAACTTAAATGTCCATCTACAGATGAATGGATAAAGAAGATGTGGTATATATATATTATATATATATATGCACACACACATATATATAGACATATGTACACATACACACACACACAATGGAATACTACTCAGCTATAAAAAGAATGAAATAATGCCATCTGCAGCAACATGGATGGACCTAAAGATGATCACACTAAGTGAAGTAAGTCAGCAAGAGAAAGACAAATATCATATGATATCACTTATATGTGGAATCTAATATATGACACGAACTTATCTACAAAAGAGAAACAGACTTACAGACACAGAAAACAGACTTGTGATTGCCAAGGGGGAGGAGAAGTTGGGGAGGGATGGATTGGGAGTTTGGGATTAGCAGATGCAAACTATTATATATAGAATAGATAAACAACAAGGTCCTACTATATAGCACAGGGAACTATATTCAATATCCTGTAATAAACCATAATGGAAAAGCATATGAAAAAGAACATGTATAATTGAATCACTTTGCTTTACAGCTGAAATTAACACACTGTAAATCAACTATACCTCAATAAAATAAATTTTTTAAAAATCCTCATCTACTGCAGTGGAATTCCAAATATTGTGGAACATGCTGTGAAAGATGCAGTGGTTAAAGTAGGTTTTCTGTGCCAATACCTGTACCATTTCGCTAATTTTTAGAGTACTATGTATTTTGTACTAGTACTATGTATTTTGTATTTTACAATCACAATTAAGGTAACTATTTATAGATTGTATATGATACACAGAGATTCAGTATACCTCTGAACTTTGTTTAGGGGAGAGTCCCAGACTCATTTTTTGGAATGAGTAGGGAGTTGTTCTGCTATGATTTCTTAACACAAAGCTTTACCAGCTTCTTTCTGATGTTCTTTTTACTGTCTTAATTTATTTAATTGCGAGATCAGTTCTTTTAAAACAAAATTTACAGTCATTTAAATACTCTTTGAAGATACTTGCAAATATTTCCTGACTGTCCTATTTTCCCTCTGTTTTCACAGGTTGGAAAGTATATCTAAGAAAACAATTGAGGTAATTTGCATTTCCTTATTACAAACAACATGATGTGGTTATGGGCTGAACTGTGTCCCTCAAAATTCAAGTGTTGAAGCCATAACCTCCATTACCTCAGAAAATGATTGTATTTAGAAATAGGGACTTTAAAGAGGTGATTAAGTTAAATGAGGTCATTAGGGTGGCCCTATTCCAACCTGACTGGTGTCTTTTCTAGAACACACAGAGATTCCAGGGATATCCTTGTACAGAAGAGAGGCCATGTGAGGACACAGGGAAGGCAGCCATCTACAAGTCAAGAACAGAGGGCTCAGAAACCATAACTGCTGACACCTTCATCTTTGACTTCTCGTGTCCAGAACTGTGAGAAAACAAATTTCTGCTGTTTAAGACACTCAGTCTGTGGTACTTTGTTATGACAGTTCTAACAAACTCAGACAGATATATTTTTCCTTTAAATACAGGAACTACGACTACAAATTCATGGTAACTTTGTAGCTAAAATTCCAAGTTTCTCCATCCCTAAGAGGATCTTACTAGAATTTTAACATGTAGGATTGAATTGAATTAATTCTTATACTCTCATCATAATCAGTTCTTCCATAGTGGGGGACTGTTGGTCAGATCAAGTCCTAAAGATAAATGTTTCTTTAGCAATGGTGAATATTTTATCCCTTTTTTATTAAGATTTTTTTCAATATCTCACAAGAACATCACCATTGTTGTTCTAGATATTATATTCAGGATATTGTATTTTTTTAAGCAAAATGATAAAGAATATTGCCAAACACAATAAAATGTGAAGAGTACTTGAATTGCATTATAAGTGATAAAATAAAAATATGGCAAGTGTTTAGTTATGGCCAATATTTTAAAATGTAATTCAGGTCCTAAATACTTCATATTATTCCCAGTAAAAATGCATGGTCTAAACATTTGCTTCAGGTAAAATATAATTTTCTATGTCAAATCATTTCTTTTAAGAAACACTGTCCCATTTTAGTATTAAAATTTCAGAATAAAATTTGTGGAGATTGTAATAATGTTTTGTAGCAACTTCCATGACTTCTATAGATTTTTTTTAAAACTCAGAAGGGTAAAGAAATTGAAGCATTTTTATTAACTGCTTCTGGTTAATCAGGAAAATTCAACACGTTTTATTTCACATTTTTGTCTATTCTTAACGGCATAGGAATTGTGGCTGCAAATTTTCTTACTTTAGAGTTTTAGTAGTTTTCATCTATGTAGTAAGTTGCCTGTCCTTTGTTGAAACTGATTCTGTGCAGAACAAAACTTTATTCTTCTGGATTTGCAATGGTGGTAAATGACAAAAATTACCCTGTAGATTAATGTACTTTTAAATACTCTAACTTGAATCATAAAACACTTAACTCTAAAAGGCACTTTAGAAGTTGGCTATTAAATTATTTGTCCTCTGAATAAGATGCCATATGTATTAGAAGCAGATGGATTTCTAACCTGTACTTATTCTTCGGTTTGTTTAATTTCTCCTTAGACATTAAAACAAAACAATCTACCATTCTAGATACTCACAATCCTCCCAGTCAAGGGTCATTCTTAGGATTAACCTTTTCAATTGGACAAAGATTTCTTTTTGTTTGGTTATATTTAATTGACTGATGACAATTCTAATTTCAAGTGATAATTTGGCCAAATCCTTTCTTTTTCCTCACGTGTGTTTACTTGGTTTCTGCAACAAGTTTTCTTATTGGTCAAATTCACTCAAACAATATCCAGATAATTACAGAGGTTTGAAGAATATGTTACCACCAAATTTAAGACCATTATTTGACATCCAAATTGTGAAATACTTTGTCACATTTGCATCTCAACAAAGAGACATTTGTTATTGTTTGCTCTTGACAACCTAGATAGTGATTTCCATCTGAATGCGAGATTAGGCAGAGACTTTTAAATATAATACAATTAGGTCAACTTCTATTTTAGCCAATTAGAATAGTCAGAAGAACATAGCTCCCCTCTGTGAACAAAATTAGAATAATTTGTGTTGTTCCCTTGTTGAGTAGAGTAGTGTTGCTCACCCAAAGTATTATGTTTAAAAGAATTATATAAGGATATCTGCAGTAATGTTTAGTAAGTACAAAATGGGGTACTTGCTTCTAAGAAATTGTTTAGTAAGTACAAAATGGGTACTTGCTTCTAAGAAATTGCCAAAAAGAAAATATTATAAAAAATATAATCAACTTTAAACCAGTAATATTGTTTTTAAATGAATAAATAAAATATAGAATAAAATATGATACTTAAAAAAGAAATTAGAACAATGGCATTAATTACATGATATGTCAGTAATGGTGTTACTGTGTTTACAAATTCTTATTTATGAAACAGTATTTACACACCAACAATCTTATTTCCCCCTAAAAGATCCCCACTTTTTCTTTGAATGTATCATTTTAAAAGTCCCATTCTTTAAACATGATAACTGAGCAGATTCAAACTTAATATTAGTACCTTCATTAGTTCACAATATGTGGATCCAAATATAATTTAGTGACTGAATGATCTTTCTTTTAAATAATGTCCAACACACGGCTGCCTCTCTTACTGTATTTAATTGCTTGGAGGTAGTTCCAAAAACTCTTATGCAGAACTAACTAAGAAAAATTTGAAAGCTATATGGTCCTGCCACATTGTAAAAGAAGGTTACAATAAGACAAAATTAAGTTGTGATACTGAAATTGTATAAAAGGCAAGATTTTTAGTTACATCCTTGAATAAGTGACTTTACCAGATCTGTTGTGTGAGCTTACACTGAAAATGGATTATATTATAAAACAGTCTAGTCAGGTTGGGTTGTTGGTACATTTTTCATCTCTTTTAGACTCCCTAAGTTGCTAATCCAATTATGTAGCTTCTGAAATTGACAGATATGAATGTAGCACAATTTAAACCTCATGGGCTTCGTCTTGTTAAGTGGCATTGATGGATAAGTAAACAATAATACTTTTACTCACTAGTTCATTTAAGTACCCTACATATACTTAAGTATCCTTAGCCACTGGTTTAGTTTCCTTAATATATTCTGAACTCATAAAGGCTAAATATTTCAATCAACTTCTTTCCATGAGGAATAAATTCTACCTCATAACACTGTTCTATTCGAATTAGAATATTCTGACCAAACTAGTTTACTCTTTATTTCCACATGGACAAAAGTTTCCGTGTATTGTAGAATTTCAAATTGAGATTTAGAAATATCATTTACTCTTAACTTATGAGTAGAATTTTCAAATTGCCATGGACTACCACCTATGGCTATTCCTGTAATAATTTCAATATTTCACATATATTTTATTATGGTCTTTTACTTGTAAAACATCTCTGTCTTTGCATTGTAAACTAAAATATGGAAAAAGTTGTCCTGATGACTCAGTAAATAATTGTGTTTACCTATAATCTGTTGACAGTTCCTAGCTATTAAGTAAAACATACTATTCTTAGACATTAATTTAAATAAATTTAGTTTAGTCTCCTTTGTATGCTAGATTCACATTTCAAAGGTGAGTAAATTGTAAAATATTCAGAATACCTAATACAGATTTCACTACTGTGTTACCGTTACATTCTCCTTTTTGGGACAGGGTCCCCTCTGTCAGAAGAAGTCCAGTCAGTTTTGACCAGAGGAGGTACTGACGCCTCTCTGACTCCCAGCACAAAGCTTAAAACACCACCCACAGCAAACAAGATCTTACAGTGAGGATAGAATATCACTAACCTTTTTGCTCTGTTCATAATTATGCCATCTATATGAATTCCTTAGTTTACTGAGGCCACTCTGATTACTACCTGTCCCTCTCACTCAGTTTCTTAGATTGCATTTGAATCTTTTTACATCCTCCAGCTTTGCCTTTTGACTTTCCCCTGTTGCATATTAGGAATCCTTCTGAAACGGGTTCTTTGATTAACTGTACTATCAATAAGGAAAGGACATTTTCTCACCAGCCCCACTTAAAAAATCTTAGGGAGGAATTTGTATGAATATGGCTTGGATTATCTTTATATCTTTGGCCTAAAAATATTATAGATACTGATTGGTAAGGCAGAGAGAGCCCCCTCACCCCCCATGGTCAAGGTGCTGAAATAAGCAGCCCCACCTCAAACTTCTGGAAGGAGTCAGGGAGGACAAGTTTTTCAAGGAAAGGGAGCTTACTTAAGAAGTATAAATTAAATGGAGTTGGAGAGACCAAAACATACCTATTTGCTACAGTATTCATCTATAATTTTTATGTTCAAAAGTTATTAAAAACAATGACTGATGTCACTTTAAAGATGAACATCCTTCTTAAATATATATAATTTACATAATTTCTAAAACATATCCAGTTAATTAAGGGAAGAAGCTGTTATGCATTTGGTGACAGTATTAGATGGTACTTAAATATGTGTGTCCTTTTAAATGTCATTTTCTTCTAAAATTAATATAGCTTACTTTTTCATAGATTAAAATTATAGTTTAGTTTTATGTGGGTATTAATAAGCACTAAGAACTGTGCTATTCATTTTATATGCATTGCATCATGTAACCATAACAGCAAATTATGAGCACGTTAAATAGACACTGACATCTATTTTTAAAATGTATCCAATAAAATATAAACACCCTAGCAATTTGATGCCAATCATCATACATTTAAAAATAAACAAAATTTTTATTAATAGTTGATGATGGTATGTTTTAATTTTCTCCTTAAGTCATGTTTCCATTTTTTCCTCACAGAATTTTATTCTACTCTACTATATCTGATTGAAAGTCTTATCAACCATCATACTTTTCTGAAACACAAAAACATACCTAAATTACAGTTCATATCTAATTTCAGTAAAACAAAATGTTCCTACCGGATTTAACTTTATAAGGATTATGAGTATGTAATCATTCAAACATGTATACATATATTACAAATTTGTATAAATGATTATTTAACACAAGGGGTACAAATTTTATTCTAAATGCACCTCTTAGTGAGAATAAATGGCGACAGATATGGTGCCTTAATCAAAGGAGGCATCTGTATTTCCCAGTGTCTCTTTTAATGACCTAAAGTTTTTGCACCCAGAGTCAATGCAAGGGAGTTAAGATTCCATGTGGGTGAGGGGTGTGAATTTCTCTCCCAAAGAGTAAGAAAGGATATTGTGAAATAGGAGATAAGAAAGAACCCACAGGGGGGCCTTAATCACAGGCATTTTCTCAGCCAGGTCACTTTTAGGAAAGAGTACTTCAGGGGATCAGCATCAGGAAATTGCTTTCTCTGCAACAATTCCTGGCTGAGTTTCCCTTGGAATAACTGCATGTTTCCCTAGGTTTACCCCGTGTGTAGATTGCTGTTATAATCATATCAATTTGTCAGATGAGGAAACAGAGGTAGAGTTTAGGAAGATTTCCCAAAGCTACACATTTGAGCATTTAAGTCAACATTTGAATTAATGTCTGTCTATCTGACCCCTAACCCTATGCACTTAACCACTAAAATACATTAATGCCCACCCAACACTAATAATGCCACTGTAACACATTCATTATTAAAAGAAAGAGTTAAAGGACTTTTAGTACTACTGTTATTAATCAATAGTTTGATAAATAACACTTCACACCTTGTTTGTAATAGAGAAGAGTGGGATAAAGGGAACCACATTTCAGAGATATAAGAGAGATGTGGTGATCAGAATGAGTGCATCACTCTTCAGGGCACATTTCCTTCTGTCATTAAACAATAACAACAAATGCATATCTACAAACACATCACTCACTTGTATTCCTTCATTATCCAAAATGCAGTATAGGAAAGGGAGTGTGCTTATGTGTATGGATATGTATATGCTCCAGTGTCTAAGGAGAAAGAAGACAGAAAGAACTGGACAAGGAACTGTCTCTAAATGTTCACTCGAAGCCTTTTTCCTTCAATATTTTTCTATCATAGAAACTATAGTAACCACAGTAGCCATTTTGATTTCTGGTCTGGTTAGCCAAGGTGTTTCATAAATCCAGATGGGTATACAGACTGAAAAGTGCAAGACCTTGGAGCTCTGTAGTCATTGAGCAATCCCTGGAAGACCATTAATGTGAAGAGTGAGGTAATTAAAGTTGTGGTTCCATGGCCAAAGGTTAAATTCCCCAAAGCCCTGAGAATTATTAATGAGTAGTTGGGCAAAGTAAAAGTGTAACATTGAGACAAGAGGCAAAGAGAACCAGAACAATGACAGATTAACGTTGCAGCATTACTGTAATCAGGAGATTTATCAAATGGTTGGAAAATGCAAGCAGTAGGTGCATGGGGTAACAGGGAAAGTGACAAAGACTGAAAGAACCTACAAACATGAATTCAAATAGAAGTGAATAATAAGGAAGAGCAGCACAATTGACACATTTATTCAACACAAACTTATTGAAGATTACTGTGTATGAAGCACCATGCAGGGGCTGGTCCTTCAAAATCAATCAAGACGTGGGCCTTTCTCTCCAAGAATGTATGTATCAGAAAACAAAACAAAACAAGAAAAAACAATCAGACAACTCCAGGACACTGGACAATAGGCTACAGATAGGTTTAAAAAAAACTATGTACATTTTGTGGGGAGTATGTTTATTTTTGGTTACATTCCAGACTTTTTAGGATGAGTTAAATTAGATGTAAGAGAGCCAAATGGTCTTTCTGTGTGAGTTTCTTATGCAACAGCTCAGTAATGTGAAACATTATGACATGAATGAGAAATTACAAGTAGTTTGGTATAATTGGAGTGAAAAAGCATTGTGTTGAAACTGTGGATTGGGTTAATTAAATTAGCTACTCAAATGGTGGATTTTATTAGTTTGTTAATCTATTATTGAGGATTAGGCATTCATTTTAGGTGTGGGCCAATGTTTAACACAGTTTTACACAGTTTATCCAGAGTGATAAGTTATGCCTCTCCAATCGCTGCCCATACCCATAACACTTACATATGTATACTCACCCAACGTATTTCTTGTTTCCAAAATCTACATATAAAATACAAGTGTGTATGTGTGTGTGTGTGTGTAGTGATTACGTGGACTTGTGTCAATCATCTCTTATTTATCTGCTGCTAATTCAGTCATCTCTTATTTATCTGCTCTTTTTCCCCTCTTTATCTAGTTAAGACAAAAGAGAAGAAAGAAAAATTCAGCCTTGCAAGTATAAATGTTTTCCACATTCCTTCTTTTGGATAAGAAAAAAAGGAGATTAAGAGAACAATCAGGAAAGATGGCCTTTCAGTTCCTGCTTTGGGACTTGACAGAAAGCATACAGAAAACTGCCAGCTGAGTGCCCCCCCATCCCCTTCTCCAAATCCCTTTGAAATGGCAATAGAGATTTCCAAAAGGAGTGCTTTCTTAATAGCCAAGAATCTCAAAAAGCCACTATGTGAATGAAACTCTTCAGGGTCTCTTAAGGACTCCATAGTCCAGATCAGGACTAAAGATATATATATATATATATATATATATATATATATGGATATGTATGTATGTATTTATATTTATATACTCAAGAACAATTCTAAGCAAAGCTACAGAACATGTAGAAGTGGGTCTTTCTGGACGAGCCTGTAGAGACTTCAAACTTGAAATACCTACATCAATTCTAAAAGTAAGAACATAAAGGACTGTCATCATGGAAATAAATGGAACGAATGTCTGTGAAACAGCTGGGCTGGTTGCATCCTCCCTTTTTGTCTCTCCTTGTCCTCCCACTTTTCTCTATAAAAAGAGTATTTGTCAGTGCTTATTCTTTTCCCTAAGGTAAGCAGAACAGCTCACTGAAGAACTGAATGATCTCTGCAGAGGACTAGGCTTTCTACAATGGATATTGTTTTCCTGGAGTAAATCCCTTATTTTTTTACATGATGGCAAGCAGAGGCAATCTGAATGCCTTACCACTACTTTTTCACTATAAAGTGGTGCTTGCTAATCCATATATAACATACAAAATCCTATAAAAATATACAAGTTCTCACTTACTTTGACTATTCCATGGGAAATAGGCCTGCCCAACTGAAGAGGAAACTCACACCACCTACTGTACACAAATTTGAATAAAAAAATCAAGACTCATTAGACTTTTAGGAGAAATTTAACAGCTCAGAAAATGACCAACATGAGGAAAAAGATCTAATTAAGGAAAAGAAAATTTAAATTTAAATAAAATTATACTTGATAACTCTGGTGAGATTAGAGACATTTCATCCTGGGGAAAAAAAGTTACTACAATAATACAAATAACAAGAACAACAATAAAAAGAAAAACATCTTTCCAAAAAAGATGTTTTTAGATTTTATATAACATTAGATTTTATCTAATTTTATCAATTAGATAAAATCCTTTCGGAAAGGCATATTTTCTATTCAAAAACATCAATCCAACAATGTAATTAAAGAGAAGTTTGAAATATTTTTTTTCCTTTAAAGCTTTTCAAATTCTAAAATATGTTAGCCTTAAATAAATTCTAAACTAACATCTTAGGTATTCAAGCTTCAGGAGTTGTATTTTTTTTTCCCTTTCAACTTCCTTTTGGCAAATTTTATGTTTAAAGTCTTTTAAATCAGCCTGCACATTTTAAAACTTGTAAGCAAAAGGATTTAGAGCTGTCATTCGGAATGTCATGTCTGTTGTCTGTGGTTCATGAATAATTGACACTGAGATTACCTAGGGAAATTTGCAATTAGCCTCATTAACATAAGAACGAACAGTAGGCTGCTTGGTGAATGCTAGATTTTAACTTAGGTATTTACTCAAGAGATAAAAAAAAGTTTATAATAGGACCTCTAATGAAAAATTCATTAGTTCGATTTGCTATCCCAAGGGTTTCCCAGTTACTTCATGAATCAGTCATTGAGAAAACCAAGAATACACATTCAGTTATTAATTTATACTTTCAACTACCTGTGAATGTACAAATAACAAAAGAGATCAATCTCCAGGTAACATATAATGATTCAACAGCAGTGATGCAAAATAAGTACCATATAGATCACTGCTAATCTGGCTGTTGATTATTCAGAGTTGAAAATTAGGTTCTAAGAAATGTATAAAATATTAATAAAATAATATCAAAAAATTTATTTGTAACTACTTGGAATGAATTTTAAATATGTAAAACTCAGGTGATAATAAACATCTTTATGATTCAATTTATTCTCTTTAAGGTTGATGCTTAACTCACAAGATATCAAATATACTTCTATAAAAAATTTTAAAAAACTCACAAGAACATTAATATACATTTTAAAAAGCACTAATTTTACCATTGCATCAAAAAGAATCAAATACCTAGGAATAAACCTACCTAAGGAGGTGAAAGATCTGTATTCACAAAACTATAGGATACTGATGAAAGAAATCAAAGATGACGCAAACAGATGGAGAGATATACCATGTTCTTGGATTGGAAGAATCAATATTGTGAAAATGACTATACTACCCAAAGCAATCTACAGATTCAATGCAATCCCTATCAAATTACAAATGGCATTTTTCACAGAATTAGGACAAAAAATTTTACAATTTGTATGGAAACACAGTAGATCCCAAATAGCCAAAGCAATATTGAGAAAGAAAAACGGAGCTGGAGGAATCAGGTTCCCTGACTTCAGACTATACTACAAAGATACAGTAATCAAAACATGGTACTAGCACAAAAACAGAAATATAGATCAATGGAACAGTATAGAAAGTTCAGAGATAAAGCCATGCACCTATATTCACCTAACCTATGACTAAGGAGGCAAGAATATACAATGGAGAAAAAAGTCTTTTCAATATGTGGCACTGGGAAAACTGGACAGCTACGTGTAAACAAATGAAATTAGATCACTTCCTAGACCACACACAACAATAAACTCAAAATGGAGTAAAGACCTAAATATAAGGCTGGATACCATAAAACTCTTGGAGGAAAACATCAGCAGAACACACTCTGACATAAAATGCAGTGAGATCTTTTTTGATCCACCTCCTAGAATAATGAAAATAAAAACAAAAATAAACAAATGGGACCTAATGAAACTTAAAGACTTGTGCACAGCAAAGGAAAACCATAAACAAGATGAAAAGACAACCTCAGAATGGGAGAAAATATTTGCAAATGATGTGACCAGCAAGGGCTTAATTTCCAAATATACAAACAGCTCATACAATTCAATAACAAAAAACAAACAACCGAATCAAAAAATGGGTGAAGATCTAAATAGACATTTCTCCAAAGAAAGCATACAGATGGCCAAAAACACATGAAAAGATGCTCAACATCACTAATTATTAGAGAAATGCAAATCAGAACTACAATGAGTTATCACCTCACACTGGTCAGAATGGCCATCATAAAAATCTACAGACAAATGCTGGAGAGGGTGTGGAGAAAAGGGAACCTTCCTACACTTTTAGTGGGAATGTAAACTGGTACAGCCACTATGGAGAATAGTATGGAGGTTCCTTAAAAAACTAAAAATAGAGCTACCATATGATCCAGCAGTCACGCTTCTGGGCATATATCTGGAGAAAACCATAATTTGAAAAGATCCATGCACCCCAATGTTTATTGCAGTACTATTTACAATAACCAAGACATGGAAGCAACCTAAGTGTCCATTGACAGAGGAATGGATAAAGATGTGGTACATATATACAATGGAATATTACTCATCCATAAAAAAGAATGAAATAAAGCCATTTACAGCAACATGGATGGACATAGAGATTGTCATACTGAGTGAAGTAAGTCAGACAGAGAAAGACAAATATCATATGATATTGCTTATATGTGGAATCTAGAAAAATGGTACAAATGAACTTATTTACAAAATAGAAATAGAGTCAAGGATGTAAAAAACACACTTATGGTTACTGGGGCGGGGGGAGGGATAAATTGGGAGATTGGGGATTGACATATACACACTACTACATATAAAATAGATAACTAATAAGTACCTCCTGTATAGCACAGGGAACTCTGCTCAATATTCTATAATAACCTATATGGGAAAAGAATCTAAAAAGGAGTGGATATATGTATATGTATAACTGAGTCACTTTGCTGTACACCTAAAACTAACACAGCATTGTAATCCAACCACAATAAAAATTTTTAGAAAGCACTGATTTTTGCCCAAATGTAGTAAGAAGAAGAAAAAAATAAAATGGGTAATATTGAATAATGTGCACATAAAAGTACAAAAGTATGTTTCCACTCATTTGTATATTGATACATTTGTTATGATAACTGCACAACACTTTGGAAGTGTCTTTTAAAGCTGCACACATTTTAGGTTCAGTTTAATGCAGCATTTTAAAGTATTTTTTCTAGTTCCACTTTAGTATGAGTGTAAAATAAGATACTGAAGATGTTAGAAAATATTACAATATAGTTTTAAAATTTTTAAAGAGAAGATGTCTGTATAGAGTGTAAGGGGGAAGCATTTCTGGAAGAGTTCATATTCCACAAAACGTATGTTGTGGACATGTGTCATCCAAACAATAAAATTATATGTGAAGAAATTCACAGAAAAAAAATCATTTCATCTGAAATATTTTCTTTTAAAATTATAGGAAGTGCTAGGAACCAACAAAGATCCATCAGAGACTGAATAAACTAACCAAAAAATAAAAAGCCAAAACAGCAGGGTTCAACACTTCAACTAAACAACTTTTAATCTATCAGTTATTCATTTTTAACATTGTTTCACATAATATGTAATTTCCTGGTACCAAGAGAATAAGAGAAGTAGTATTAATCAAAGTTCTCTGGAGAAACAGAACCAGTAGTGTGTGAGTCTGTATATACACATACCGTGTGTGTGTGTGTGTATATAGAATATGTGTTTCAATGAGACTTCCTAGCAAAGGATGCACTGTAAAACAAAAATATTTTGTAACCCAGTTTTGTGAAAGGTAAAAATAACTACATTTAAAAGTATACTTTAGAAATTCTCCTCAAAAGAATCCTGTATTTGAACTCTGTTCATAGTTTTATTTTTTTAACTGTTTAGACAAACTGTTGGAAATTAGAATAATTTCCTGCATTAAGCTTAGACAAGTATAAATACAGCCCTATACAGTTTCATAGCTTCCCCTTCCCGCATTTGTGTATATTTGTGACAATGGGTATATACAGCCTGAAAGTGTATACATGTATCATAACATGTAGATTAATATATTGTGAAGTATTCAGTAACCATTATGTATAAGGTAGATAAAAATTAAAAGGGTTTAATTTCCAAGAAAAAAATAGAAAAATGGTTTTTAAAAAATAAAGTTTAGGGCTTCCCTGGTGGCACAGTAGTTGAGAGTCTGCCTGCTGATGCGGGGGACACAGGTTCGTGCCCTGGTCCGGGAAGATCCCACATGCCGTGGAGCGGCTGGGCCCGTGAGCCATGGCTGCTGAGCCTGCGCATCCGGAGCCTGTGCTCTGCAACAGGAGAGGCCACAACAGTGAGAGGCCCGTGTACCGCAAAAAAATAAAAAATAATGTTTATTAGAGCATAAAATTATATATACATATAAAATATATACATATTATATATACTATACATTGTATATATATTTTATATACATATATATGTATACATGTATGTATGGAGAGTCAAGTAGACATAAAATTAACCACCACATAAGTCTACTGCCTTTTTACCTAAGTAATATGGAAACTTCTGTGGAGGTCTTTACAGTTTACTCCAGATATTCCTCACCTCCTTGTCTAATTCTGTATTTCATTCTATATGGCAACATATGTTGCCAAACCTCTAACAGAATTCTAGTCAGTATTTAATATTATTGTTATTATTTTAAGACTAGAAGTAAAGTCTTAAGTTCAGTTACAGAAGATAAATCTCTATAGAGACATTGCTATTAAGAGCCATCTTGAGTCTTTCTATGTATACTCAAAGGTCTCACAAGATATATGTTTCCAAATAGCAAATGTATTTAAAAATTTAAAAGTTCACATACTTTGAAGAAATAACTCTGAACTTCAAATTAATCACAACTGTGTTGAAGATAGCAATCCTGTATTCATCCAATTATCAAAATTAGTAATTTGTTCTAAGCAAATTATGCTTCTTATGATACTTCACTTATTTCCTTCATTATAAATTTGTTCACTGTGATTGGTGGAGCACTTAAATGTGGTGGCATGGGGAATATATTTCTAAGCACTTTCTTTCAATCTTGAGGATATAATAGATTTTTAATCCTCCAGCTTTTCCCCTTTACTAGTAAAAAAAAGCCCTGAGTTTTAGCTTACAGAACAAGTTAAATCATTTTTCCCCTATAGGAAATAATCTGAATCTTAAACATAAATCATGTAGAAGTTCTATTTAAGAGTCCCCTCTTTTAGAGCCTCTTAATGGAGGATATCAACACTTGCTTTATAATTTTGAACTAATTAAATCAGTCTATTTGATTAAACCAAAAGGTCTATTTACCAAAATATTGTTCTGTTCACTAAATAGCTGTAGTTCAACACATTTACTTTCGACAAGTATTTTATCTTTTTACATCTACACCCAGAGGTAAAAATATCCCCGAAGGTCTGAATTATAAATGTTCCCTTAAATGGTGTTAATTTTACTCTTCATTTCTTCCTTCAGATAAGTTCAAGAAAGCTTAAAAGACATACCAGTAACTCTCTTTATTTAAATTTTCTTTTAAAATATAGGTGTTACTATATTTATCCATGCACATTTTGCCAACTCTTGCATAAACTGAAAATTTACAGATAAAATCCAAGTGCTTACATTATAGCAGCATTATTCAGTTGATTGCCACCACATTCCAATATTAATCATCAGTTGTATATTAAATGCCATATTCATTAACTTGAGGTCTATTAACTAAAATTTCCTGATAATTGTTTTAGACTTCATTGAAGTAAGTTTTTGCATTATTATCACATTTTTAAATTTGGCTGGAGTTTATTTTAAAATATATATTCAGAATTCATCACCATTAACTATTTAAAACTTTAACCTCATGGAGTAAAATAAATATGCAACTTAGTAGTTTTATTATTTATACTATCACTTATTCTAGGTCACATTTTATGAAATAAAATGTGCTTCTGCCATCAGCCTGTTCAGACCATCACCATCTCTCACTTGGATGATTGCAGTAGTTTCCTGTTTACTTCGAGCCGGTCTTTTTTCCCCACAATAGATAGCCACATTAAGAAACCATAAATAAGATCATGTAATTTCCTTAAATTTCTTCAATGGATTCATATAGTACTTAGAATTAAACCCTAATCCTTAGCAGGGCTTACATGTCTCAACCCGTTTATTTTTCCAAATCAAACAATAGTCCCTTGATTAGTACACAGGTGTCCAGGTCTCCTTTTTTGTTATTGGAGCAACCCATGCTCTTTTTTAGCTTAAAGATTTCCTGTTGCTACTTCTGCTTTGGAAGCCATAAATTCCCTCAAGTTCTTCCTTTGCCTTTGTCTTGTCCTATCCAAGTCTACCACATTCTGCCCTATTATAACTCCCATATCTATTCCAAACACCCACATTCCCCAGCAGGTTATCTTAAGAGTATTTTGCTCTTTTATAAGAATCACATAATCACTTATTTGCATATAAGACATTATTTTTCAGTCTGCCCTGAAGACAGTAAGTACTTCTGAAGACCTTCTGACAGGTCTTCAGAAGTATATTTTAGAAGGATAAAATAAATTGATGAAATAATATTTCATAAATTTCAATAATTCTAGATTGTGATTTATTTACGAGTATTTTTATTTGGTAGAACAATATTTTATTTCATTTAGTTAAAAGAAATGAAGGTAATTAAAAAGAGGCTTCTTATGTATTTAGCGGCACTATGGACTTACTATTATTGATCATTAAATTGGATTCATATTCATGGAAGCCAAAACAAACTAGAGAAATGTTTTTTGTTTCTTTTATCGGTGGATAAAAGCATGCCGATTCCTTGTAAGAAATACTTGTCTTCTTTCAAGTAAAAATTGATAGAAATTGCCATGTTGGTGATTACACGTGGTAGCACAATAAAAAATTTCAACAATGTTTTCCAGAAAAAGCAGACAGTTTTCATATCACTAATACAGACTACAAACGCAAGGAGTGAGAGACTAAAAACAACTTAGCAAACAATTCTAGGGGGATGGGAAATTAAGGAAGTTGAATAATTGTTTAATAAATATTTATATTTATTAAATGCTTAAGTACTAGTGACACTGCAGTAAACAAAAGCTGACAAAGTTATTCTCCTGACACATCAGCGGAAAAATCGAGATCAAATTGTTGAGGGGTAGAGGTTGTTAATGTACTTCTTGCTGTACCACTTTCAATGAAAAATCAAAGTGTAGCCATAATTCCATTAAGATTTTTTTTAACCCTATGAAGTTTGGGGCAGAGAGAAAATAAAGCATTAATAAGTATGCGAAAAAGATAACCAAGATCTGTACTTAAACTGTCAGTTTCAACTTTGAAAAAGCAGATATTTGATAACTGTCAGTTATGATATACGCTTCTATACCACATTCTATTTTACCTAAGCCATAATCTCGGTAAGAGTATCTTGAAATCTATTCTCATTAATTATTTGTTCTGTATTAGTCAACTATAGCCACAATAAGGCTATATAACAGACTGCTCTAAAAAAGTGGCATGCAAATCAAACTTTGATTTCTCACTCTTGTGGTGGTTTGGCTGGAGCTCAGTTGATCTAAGGCTGTGATTAATTCTTGACCATGGGTTTGGTTCAGGTCTGTTCCTTGTCTTTTTCATTCTCCTGGGACCAGTGGGTTTTCTGGGGCATGCTCTTCTCATGGCAAGGACAGAAGTAGAACAGGGCAAACCCAACCACACAAATACCTTTCAAGCCTCTCCTCATTTCTTCTATCAATCCATTTGACAAAGCAAGTCACATGGCCAAAGTCCATAGAGGAAAGAGGAAGGGAAAAAATATTTGTGGAACAATGATCTAATCTACCACAGAATCTAATAGCCTGGCTAATGGACTGTTCCAAATATTTCATATATTTTACAGCCTATACTGTACTGTTCTTGTAGTTCCTGTTACTGCAATAAGCTAAAAAGTTTACGAGTATCTGGGCAGTCTAAACTATATAACATTTTTCATGAGTCATAAACAAGCCTTCAGAGAAGTCATTTTTGCTTTCTAAAAGACATATCATTTAAAAATTTTGTTTTGAGATGTTCAGATAAACAGTTATAAGAAATAATACAGAAAGATTCATATACCTTTACCCATTTTCTCCCAATGGTAAATAACCCCTTGCAAAACTGCAGTATAATATCACAGTCAAATGACATTGACACTATCCAACAACCTTATTCAGATTTCACTAGTTTTACATGCACTCATGTGTGTATGTGTGTCGATGTATGTATATGCAATTTTATGTGTAGATTCGTATGAATACACCACAATAAGATATAGCATAAGAGTTTCATTACAGGGATTCCTTGTGCTGTCCTTGTATAGCCACAGCCATCTTGCTTCCTACCAACTCCTGGCAACTATTAATTGGTTCTCTGTTTCTAAGATTTTATCTGTTTAAGAATGCTATAGAGGGCTTCCCTGGTGGCACAGTGGTTGAGAGTCCGCCTGCTGACGCAGGGGACGCGGGTTCGTGCCCCGGTCCGGGAAGATCCCACATGCCACGGAGCGGCTGGGCCCGTGAGCCGTGGCCACCAAGCCTGCGCGTCCAGAGCCTGTGCTCTGCAATGGGAGAGGCCACAACACTAAGAGGCCCGCGTAATGCAAAAAAAAAAAAAAAAAAGAATGCTATAGAAACGGACTCATAGTATATAGCCTTTGAGGTTGGCTTTTTTTTTTCACTTAGAATAATTTTTCAAATATAATAAATATTTTCAAATGACCAATGGATTAGTCTCCAAAGTTTACTAACAGCCCATGCAGCCTAATATCATTAAAACAAACAACCCAATCAGAAAACGGGCCAAAGACCTAAATAGACATGTCTCCAAAGAAGACATAAATATGGCCAAGAGGCACATGAAAAGATGTTCAACATCACTAATTATTAGAGAAATGCAAATCAAAACTACAATGAGATAGCACCTCACACCAGGCAGAATGGCTATCATCAAAAAATCCACAAACAATAAATGCTGGAGAGAGTGTGGAGAGAAGGGAACCCTCCTACACTGTTGGTGGGAATGTAAATTGGTACAACCACTATGGAGAACAGTATGGAGGTTCCCTAAAAGTCTAAAAATAGAGCTACCATATGATTCTGCAATCCCACTCCTGGGCATATATTCAGAGAAAAACATGGTCCGAAAGGATATATGCACCCCAGTGTTCATTGCAGCACTGTTTACAATAGCCAAGACATGGGAGCAACCTAAATGTCCATTGACATATGAATGGATAAAGAAGATATGGCACATATATACAATGGAATATTACTTAGCCATTAAAAAGAATGAAATAATGCCATTTGCAGCAACATGGATGGACCTAGAGATTGTCATACTGAGTGAAGTAAGACAGAGAAAAAAATATCTCCTGATATCGCTTATATGTGGAATCTAAAAAAAGTGATACAAATGAACTTATTTACAAAACAGAAACAAACTCACGACTTAGGGAACAAACTTATGGTTACCAGGGGGAAAGGGTTGGGGTGAGGGATAGTTAGGGGGTTTGAGATTGACATGTACACAGTGCTATATTTAAAATGGATAAACAACAAGGACCTACTGTATAGCGCAGAGAACTCTGCTCGATATTATGTACCAACCTAAATGGGAAAAAAATTTGAAAACGAATAGATACATGTATATGTACAACTCAATCACTTTGTTATACACCTGAAACTAACACAACATTGTTAATCAACTATACTCCAATATAAAATAAGTTAAAAAAAGAATAATTCCCTTGATATCTATCCAAGTTGTTACATGGATCAATAATTTGTTCCTTTTCATTGCTGAATAGTATTCTGTGGTGTGATGTCACAGTCTTTTTAACTATTCACCTATAAAAGGACAATATTTCTATGGTTTTGGCTATTATAAATCTATTATTAACATTAATTATACAGGTTTTATGTTAGCATAATTTTTTGTTCCTCTAGGATAAATACCCAATAGTGCAATTGCTGGGTCAGATGGAAAACACATATTTAGCTTTGTGAGAAACTTCCATATTGTTTTCCAGAGTAGCTATACCATTTTCATTATTATTAGAAATATGTGAGTGATCCAGATTCTCTAACAGTCATATATTTTTATGCTGGGATAATGGGGCATTATTTTGCAAAATATGGGTAAAGTTTCAGTTTAACACTCATTTTATAGGAGTTGAAGTAATATGCATTTCTAAGAAAATATTTAAAACAAGGCTTTAAGCAGTGTTCAGGTAATAGGAAATTTCTCACAAAACTCAAGAACACTTTAATTCTATCCTCTTAAAAATCTAATCTTGCCTTTTAATTTCAGGCATTATATGTTGCATTGTATAAAATAATCAGGGGTTATAGTGGTTTCATATGGTTTTACACACATAGCCTGATGATGATAATAGTTTGAGTTAACTATGATATAATAAGTTACACTAATCGCTGTGTATTTTGGGAGGTCTGTCTCCAAAAGGAGTGTTTCCATAGTTGGTATAAGTAAAGAATGTACAAACTAAGGGCTGTATCTTTAATGTTATAACCATTAAGGCAATCTGTTTCCCTGGTTGAGTGACTCTGGTAGTAAAGGAATCTGTGGATACAATAATTAAAGTATCACGTTTTGTCACTTCTCTCATACACCAAAATACACCAAGTTTGTATGATCCTCATGTATGTGATATAAAAGTAACATAATTGCTTTTAAAAAGCATAGAGCAGTCCATTATTTCAGGCTGAGTAAAATCTATTTACCATCCTCAGGCCCTGAATTTTCTTCACCAAACTTAAAATCTTGACTCCTACATTTGTTTTCCACTAGTCTACCTCATTTTGTTTTTATCTGATGATGACCTATAGTCTCTAGGATGCAGTCTAAATTTCTAGCCAGCTCTGTTTTCAAAAAAAGTTTATTCTGTGTTGAGTGCTAGGAGAATACCTCATTTTTGTTTTGCCCTTCATGGATTAACAAAGTCCTCAAACCTCAATTCCATTAAATGAGGGGTTTCAGAATCTATAGTGGGGAAATACGTTCACTAAATTTGAATGTGACCATGGAGAGGATGGTGGTAGTAGTGGGGGGGCAGGTACAGTATATTTACAGAGGTGGGGCAGTGGGTTTTCTTAATTTAGTTGAATCATCATCAGTTAACTATTTTATCAGTGTAAGGTTTTATGGAATGATTTACCACCTTCAAGGGAGCAGAGTGACAGATCAGAAGTCTTTTGGACATTTTCCTATTCTGAACCAATGCTTTGGACTACAATCTCCCAAGTTATTCATAAATGAGATTAGAAAGATATGCCTTTTAGTAGCCATTAATCAACAATCTTTCTGCAGTAGCTTGCAAGCAGTAGCATTATAATGCTTACTATCAGATATATTCCTAGGTGTGTATCCTGGGCCTAGTCAAAGGAAGTGAAAAATTCCAAGGAACAGTAAACTTGACCTTTAAGGCAGCAAGTTTTCCTCAAGAGAATTATGCAGAATTTATCAACCAATTATTACCTTTACTTCTTTTAAAATAGGCTTTTTTTCCATGTGCGTGTTTTTCCTCAGTTGCCTTAAAACCATAACCAAGCAAACAAACAAGGATCATTTTAGCTTAGCAAGAATAAGCTCATAATAAAATTAAATGTGACAGTAAAATGTATGGCTTAGGAAAATAAGAATCCAAGTCAGTTACAGTAAACCCCCTTATTACCCAAACTCTTGTAATGAAATTTTGGATATGCCACTAATAGTTTCAATGTAGCTAAAAGAATAATATTCCAAATTTGTAAAATCTGAACATAACATAATCAGAGGTAACAGACTGTTATATCAAACCATGATTATAAAGAAATTGACAATAATTCTAGTATTTGCCAATCATGTTCATCTGAACAGCATATATACATACCAAGAAAAATAAAATCTACATATAAGAATGCTTTAACAAATTGAAAATTTGGCAAACTATGGAAGAGGTGGATTTATTCTTTCTTATTTTACTAATTTTCTGTATGTATGTGTGACTCATTATGTCACCTTCCCTTCTATCTTTTTACTCTGTTTTTGCCTCTGAATCTTACCTTGTCTGGTGCTAGGTTAAAGGCTACTCTGAGAGACACAGTCAAGTCCTTAAAATCTTTCCAGGACACTATTATCTGCTCCCACCATCAAGTATCCATTGTTCATTGTTGAAACTCAAGATATGTCTTTAGAATCAAATTCGAAAGAAGAAAAAGGCTTTACACAGCACGTATACTAGTAAAGTTGTTTAAAAATTAATCCTTAAGAGGCTAATGGAGATAAGGTGAGTAAAACTGTTAACTTAGCAATCAGAAGAAGGTACTATTCCTACTCTGTATTTTGTAAAAGAAAAATAACTCTTTTTGAAAACCTGATTTTTTAAAGTGACGTTTTTAGAAGACTAATCAGAATAACATTCTCATGCTGACGTCAACCTGTAAGAAGGTGACATGTTTTTATTGTGAAAGGAGATTTCTCCCACCATTTGAAAAAGAAAAGTAGCAAATTATGATAACTAAATGTTATATAGAAGAGCTTAGAAGGTAGGGAATGAAGAAATAAATTCATAATAAGGATTGAGATAAGGGCCTTAGAGGAAATTTGTTATCTAGCATTAAAATATCTAATCAGTGAAGAAAATTTGTATTGGCCATTCAAACTGACCCAAACCTGTAACAACACTTTTTGAATAGGTCCAATCTATTACAGACAAGTTCTCTTGTAGAAAATAGCCTTATACAAATGTATTACCTGCTCCTGCATTACAAGAGTTATTCTTTAGTGTTAAAAAAAAAGGGGGTGTGTGTGGGAGGTAAGCGTATATTTACCTAACATTAACAACTTAGGATAAATTTCTAAAAGATGTGCCAAAGGGAATTAACATATCTAAGGCTCTTGCCAACAGTGTCTTATTGTCCATATAGAAACATGAAATGGAGAGCATTTTCTGCTGCTTTGAGTAAATTAAATTCTGAGGTAACTGGTCATCAAAGCACAGTAAAATACAGTTTTGATTTGCTTATCGTAAGAAACTTGGTAGTGCTCCAGGATACAATTGCTAAATTTTTATGTCTCTGCCACTCCACCCCTTTTTAGGGGAACAGATGCCATCTCTCACCTGCAGTCCAAAGAGGGGTGAATGATACAAACTGAACCAATCATAGTATCCTACCCTTCAAAATTTATGAACCAGGGATAAGCAAGCCAGTCCAATCAGACTCCTTCACCATATTCCTCCATCCATTCACCAAAGCTAGCAGAAATACTTCTTATTCCTCTCTGAAAGAAGGAATGAAAGAGTGAAAGAGAAAGGATTTAACCACAGAACTGTTTGTAGTCCTATTTTTCTGCAAAATGTAGAAATCTCAGTTTCAATGGAACAGATGGAAGCTATGAATTAGACATAGGCCAACATGAAATACAGAGATGGAAAGCAAGAACAAGTGCGAGAGGGAGGGAAAGAGAAACATGGTTTGAGTTATAGATGCAGTCATTTCAAGGCCAAAACGTCTCCTGATCTTTCAAGTTTGGTGACATGAAAGAGTGTATATTCCTGTTTTTTGTTTTTTTTTTAACTTACTGCATTGGTATCTCTATCATTTCCACCTAAAATAATTCTAAAAAATATCTTTGCTTTAATGAGTATGATTTACTATATTCTGGTTAGCTTTAAAGATAGTTTTATTTCTTTGGTCTTTTTAAATCAACATATAAATAATTACTACTTATTTTTTAGCTTTGGAAACTAGATATATATTTTAGGGAGTTAGGTTTGTAACACCTATTTTACATTTTAATACAGGTCATCCCCTTTTTTATTGAAAGAATATAGAAGTTATATTTTCAAGTTTATTTCTTAGCATAAACAAAATTCTAGAGTAATTCACATTTTCCTAAACATGTTATATCAAAATAAAGTAAATTTTAATAAAAATCTTAGAAACACTAAAGTATGACCATTATGCCAATAAAATATGAAAAATATAAGAGTGGGTTTGTTTTGTTGTGTTTTCAGCTTGAAGTAGGTTGGGTACCTGGAGTCCCATCCACTGGTTTCACCTAAAATACATGTATCGATAGTAACCTCAGTGTCATCTTAATGAAGTCAGGACATCTGTGAGACTTGGAAAACAATGACTCTATACCATATTGTTAACCAGATATCACACTTGATCTTTAGAAATTTATTACAGAATTGTACCAGACTTAACTAGAAGAGTAGGTCTTGCCTTCCAAAAAATTCTCCATGATGAATTTAGGTATACAAACCTTAACTGGTGTTATATGGCACTACAAACAAAATATTTCCCTGAAAGCATCAACATTTTTCAAGGGATGGGAATAATTTTGAATTTATGTGGACTTTAAAAATTCTATTTTTGGCTCAGATGTGTGAATCTTGGTGGTTTGGCCGAAATTGTACAAGTACTATTTTGATAGTTAACTGTCTCTTTATTGAATATCTTCAGTCAATATAACTTATAAATATCTATTTTAGTATTTTGTTTATATATGTGTGGTTATGCTTTGTTGCTTTTCCACTTCAGAAAATTTTTTGTTAACATATGTGTTTTGGAGAAAAATTGGCTTTGGTATTATTTTTGTTTATATTTTGATGTATATTTAAATGTAAATTGTTTTTTAAGATAAAATAGTTATATACTTAAAAGAGGAAGCTTCGATGTATATCAAAAATAAAAATGTTTAATAAGGAAAATTAAAAATATCCTGAAATATTTGTGAGGTTTGGCATACATACATACTCTAAGTTTTCTATACCACCCTTGACAATAAAGAATATTATTTCATAACCCCAACTACAGTTATTCAATGAGTAGTAAGTAGTAATCCATATAATAGTATAAGAGGCACTTACATTCTTTAGAATGATTTTTTTTTAATTGGGAGATACAAATGATTCTTATCTTAGTATGTGTTATGAGTGAGAGACGGCTTGGAAAAAGAAAGATATGAAAATATTATTCTTACAGTAATATTTAACATCGATCATTAGCATTTTCTTTTAGCTGAAGAGAGAATTGTGAATTATAAACAATACAGGAATATCAAAATCAACGAAACCAATAAAAAATTGTTTAAAGCTTCCTAGGAGATTAACATAATATAACTGCCTTGGATAGTGAGTCTAAGATCATGACACTTTTGATGAAATCCTCTATTGAAGAGATGTCAAACCTTTGGGTCAGTAATCATGCTAATATCAAGAAATATCATTAAAATATGTAGCTAACAGTAATAAAATACATTTTAAATAACTCTTGGATAAAGTGATATCAAAGTGTTATTTTAAAAATAGATGGCTCAGATATTAAGGATTTGGCCATATTACTAGTTTTTGCTAAGTGCTTTGAAGAAGATATTTCTGAAGGATACATCTCAAATCATGTTAATTCTGCAAATGCTAATAATCAAAACTAATAGTAATTTTATGAATTTTTATGAATTCAGAATTCTTTTGTCTATTTGCTTATTTCATTTTCCCAGAATACCTTTATCATCTGTGTGTGTGTGTGTGTGTGTGTGTGTGTGTGTGTGTTCTCCCTGAACTCCTTTTGGGAAATGCCCTTCTTCTATTCCAGGATATGTGAAAGGCTTTCAGTCAGGATATCCTACCACCTTCTGGCTAACTAAGCTGTTAAGATATCTTCTCCTGTAAGTTTAAGCAAAATTCTATTAATTTCCTGTGGCTTGTTACCAAATTACCATAAACCTGGTGGCTTAAAACAACAGCAACTTATTCTCTCAAAGTTCTGGGGGTCATCAGTCTGAAATCAAGGTGTCAGCACTCCCTTCAAAGACTCTTAAAAATTCAAGTTCTACTAAATCTGTGCTCTAAAAGTTACATATTACATGGAACGATAGAGTTGGAGCAGATAAATCAAAGCCTACACAACTTTCTAAGCCAGGCACTGACCAAACAAATAATCGACACCTTGTGAGATAAGTTTGATCAGGCAAGCATCTCAAATGCATAAATGAAGTGGAGTGAAAATAATGGCACTTTTTCCACCAGAGTAAGGCTGGTGGGTGCTGACAATGTAGAGGGAGTGGAGTTATGTGCCAGGGTTTCTATTCTTCAGGTGTGCATGGGAGGTGAGAAAATGAACTGAGATCTTAAACTAGTACACCCAGAGTATAGGTACTCATTTTTTGATAGAGAAAAAAGTATTCCTGCTGCTAATACAGTCTTCCCTGATAAACATTATAATTCTGTTTCAGCCATTCCTATTGCATTGCATAGAAAAAATTATCTATGTACAAATGTCACTTAGGCATTACACTGTCACCATTTAGCTTTTTATCAATTGCATCTGTGCTACTTAGAGACACAAGTATTATCTTAGGCTGTACAAAAATCTCTAGAAAAGCTTCATTTTGTTTCTCCCCCATGTCTAGCTGTTCATCCCTTTTTATTATTATTATTAGAGATACTTCATATATTTCTAATTTTTTTTAAATTTTGTTTTCCTTCTTGGAACCAAAAAACACTAGCATATTCTAAAAATATGTATATATGTAGAGAGAAAGAGAAAGAAAATGAGGGAGGGAGAGATGACTGTCCTCAATGCTCCAACAGATAGATCCCTGAGAATATTTTGCACTGAAATTTCCTCTACTGATTTTTGTTTGGTTATTCAAAGGAGTAATAAGGCCGTTAACAGTGTTTAGCTTTGAAGTGAAATGACGAGATGTGCTTTGGGAGAATGAATTAAAAAACATTAACAATATTAGTGTATATTTTTAATTGGTTACAGTAAGAATGCATTTTGATAAAATTAAAACAGTTCATAATAAAAGATCTTTAAAAAAAAAGGCAAATATCTGAAGTAGATCTGTTTCATGTGAACGCCTTCCAGATTTGTATTAGAAATTTATTGGGAATACTAAAAATATATGGATCCAATTAATATCTTAAATCCTGATTCTGTCTTTGTCATTCATTTATTAAATTACCTGGAGGAAATGATCTTATGAATTGGTAACTCAGTTTTCCTGTTTGTCAGTAAAGAGAGGAGGCTACATAGTTCTGTGGTAGGCAGAATGGCCTTCCAAAGATGTCTGACTGCCAGGCCTCAGGAGCCATGAACATGGTTGCCCTTATAACGCAAAAGGGACTTTAAAAACTTACGCTTAGGATCTCAAGATGGGAGATTTTTCTGGATTACCAAAATGGGCCCAATACAATCACGAGTCATTAAAACTGGAAAACCTATCCGGCTGTGGTCAGAGGGAGATTTAACTACCCAAGACAGACCCAAGAGAGATTAGATGTTGCTGGCTTTGAAGATGGGAGGAATGAGGCTAAGGCCCAAGGAATGCAGACAGCCTATAAAAGCTGGAAAAGGCAGGGAAATGAATTCTCTCCTACTGCTTCCACAAAGAAACCCTGACCTGCCAAAATCTTGATTTTAGCCTAATGAGACCTGTGCCAGACTTCTGACTCACAAAACTCCAAAATAGTACATTTGTGCTGTTTTAAACTGCTCAATTTATGACAATTTGTTGTGACAGCTATAGAAAACTAATGAAATTCTAAGACTGCTTTCAAATATATTTTAATAAAAATATCCTTTTCTAGCTTAAAATTGTCTTTTCCACCTTCTTTCTACTTCTCTTTACAGTTACTTTTATGGGATATAACAAGTAGATTTTTCTTTAGCAATATCAAATTCCACTAATATAAATGTAAACAAAATGTACCTCTCAGAATACTGATTAACACATTCACAAGCCAAGCTAATATTTTAATATGTGCAAACATATATTTCTGTATGGAGAGTTTTGTATCTTGGACTCTTTGATAACAAGGTAAATAAACCTGAAAACTTAACATACTGCTCCAGTGTTCTCATTTACATATAAAATGAGTAGTACATTTTGCCAGGTTTGTTGTATACTGGAAACAGTAAATTCAACTTCTAAGTAGTTTGTGTTTACTGATATAGTTTAAGCATATGAATGTAAGCTTCAAGAGGGCAGGTAGTTCATCTGTATTTATTCCCAGCAGGTGGAACAATGCCTGGCATGTATCAGGTAACCATTAATTAATCTGCATAATTAACTTATTATAAGTATAATCATCATCATATGTATAGCTATATACTTACAAGTAGGTGCATATATATTTATCTGCAATTTGCTTAAAATACAATAAATACTTGATTATAATATTTGATATTACTTTACATATCCTTATGAGTCACTGAAAGATTACTATTACAACACTAATAGCATTTACTTTTTAATTTTTATAATTTAAAATTTTTTTAAATTTTTATTTATTCATTGGCTGTGACATGAGGCTGAACACGCCCCGGCATTGAAAGTGCGAAGTCCTAACCACTGGACCTCCAGGGCATTCCCTGAAAGCATTTATTGAGTACAAAACTGAAGTCGAAGTTGTATAGAAAGGAGGAGAAATGAATGAATCACATTAATTTTAGCTCTTTTTTCTAAAGTTATAGTCATTTAAATTTCTTCCTTTTAAAGAAGATCTTTGTGATAAAACACTCCATATATTCAAACATGCAACTGCTGTATTAAGAGATATTTAAAGTATTGCTGCAAAAAATTTTTTTTTTAATTTTAATTTTTTCTCTATTAAACTCTCAGAACCATGCTAATATATTGTGGGTTGGCCAAAAAGTTCATTCAGGTTTTTCTGTAACATCTTACGGAAAAACCTGAACGAACTTTTTGGTCAACACAATACTCCTTCTAAGGTAGACTTAATTTGATTAATTTTCTCATCAGTCAGTCAAATAATTATTACGTACAAAGAAAAACATGCCTGGGACTTCCCTGGTGGCACAGTGGTTAAGAATCTGCCTGCCAATGCAGGAGACACAGGTTTGAGCCCTGGTCCGGGAAGATCCCATATGCCGCGGAACAACTAAGCCTGTGCGCCACAACTACTCTGAGCCTGTGCTCTAGAACCTGCAAGCCACAACTACTGAGCTCACGTGCCACAACTACTGAAGCCCGCGTGCCTAGAGCCCAAGTTCCGCAACAAGAGAAGCCACCACAATGAGGAGCCCACACACCGCAACAAAGAGTAGCCCCGGCTCACCAACGAAGACCCAACGCAGCCACAAATAAATAAATAAAAACATGCCTTTAAGTCCTTTCCATATTTATTTTATTTGTTAATTGTCATAAATTGGGTTATAGGTTAGAATTCGGGTCAGATATAAAGGAACCTGTCAGTTGACCTTTCATATTCTTCCCCATCTTTATATTGTTCTTTTACTTTCCTTTTCCTGCAATGGTTAGGTAAGTGGACTAAAACCAAACACGCAGAAGCAACTCTGGAGGAGAAAGAGTGAAGAGATGGAATGGGGAGCTGAAGAAGGGGAGCCTCCGTTCCTGCAAGCAGTGCTCTGAGTCATCAAGCTGCTATTGCAGCTTTGTCTGTTCTGATCCTTTTTATGCCTGATGAATTGTCCTCAGGTGAGGGCACCTATTTAAACCAAGTAAAAATGATTTTCTTATTAGTGGCTAATGGCAACTGGTATATTTTACAACCCACTCCACCATCCGTGCAGTGATTTTGGAATTCTATGAGGTTTTGTAAGCCTTTTGAATTTTGCATTAGTACTTGTGCAAAATAAGACAATTTAAAGATCTCTTGGACCACAGAATTTAAAATTCAACCATTCTGAAACACTGCAGGGAGTCTGGAGAAGAAGGGAAAATGGCAAAAGAGAAATGTGCAACTTCAGATAGATATATCTTTTAAGAATAAGAAAAATTTACATTTTACAATATTTTTAATCTCTAAAGCACTTTCTTAGTTTATTGTACAACTTTGTAAAGTAAGTAAGGGCCTCAGTCATAATACTCATTTAATATTTATATTTGAATATTGATTGTTCACGTTGGGAAACTAAGTAACACTGATTCAAATACTTATGTCTCTATTTCAAAGAGCAAACGTGTATTAAGAGGAAAAATTTCCACTCAGACCTTCATAAAGACCTCTGTACAGAAGGCTTACTTAGGGTCTCTCTTTATAGTGAGTTGAAAACAACTTTGCATTGTGTTTTGCAATTATCTAAATGTTTTTCTCAAAAAATTAGATCAATTTTAAAGTGTCACTAGTGACATGATTTCTTAGGGTTTTGCACATGTTGAAAGATCGCCCAAATAAACTTGTTTGTTTATAGAAAAAGATATTGTAAATTATCCCGAGGAGAAGGTGGTCTACTACCTTTAAAACATAATATTTTGATCTGTCATATTAAAATTTTAGATAGGGAGAGAATGTTAGGCTGATAAGATATCAGCTTGGTACAATTATTTTGTTTCCTCAACAAATAACACTTATTTCTTTACTGGTAACTTACAGAGAGAATGGGAAACTCTCAGGTTATCTAATTACTGAAAATAGAGGGAGTGTGTTAGACACAGGATTATGGCTCTTTGATGTAGAGATAGTCTCATAAAATCATCAGTTCTAGGATTACTTTATAGATGATTATAAAATGATCATTTGTGGAATTGCTTACAACAGCATTTCTTTTCATAGCTCATGTTTGCTTTCAGGTCTGCCAATGTTTTTCAAAGAAAAAAATCCATGGAGTTATAAAATAACTATCATTTTGGTCATAAAAATTCAACAGTTTGATTTTATTCAATTTAAGTATTCCACCATGTTTAGCTCAGCTCTATTTTAATAAACCTCAAAAATCCATTGGAACAAGAAATTAAGAAAATAAAAGTAAATACAAAACAAATCAATTACTAACTTACCATTTACACATTATATTCAAGCATTTTTCTGGCCATATATTGTAATGACTTGTAAAAATCCTCAGGTATTCAGTTACATTGCAAACAATAGTGACCCAAACTGTTCTAGTCTTACTTTAAGTAGTTTAAGAAAGCATCATGATTAAATTTAAATTATCAAATATTTTAAAATAAAAGTAAATGTGAACCTCTAGTCAACTTACTAAGATCCCAATACTGAGTTATTATTTAGAAAATATATAATAACATAAAAGAATACTTTAAAACTGAAATAAACTGAAATTTCTTCCTTATACAATCATCACTAGAAATGCAACTTTTTCTCTGTTTTAAAATAGTAGGAGAGAGTGAGTATAGGTTACAGAATAAGGCTATTTGACAAAGTTATATAAATTAAAATAGAATAATTACTGAAATATTTTAATACTACTAACATGTCAGTTAATATTTTAAATTCCTAGATTATACACAGAAATGAGGACAAGTATTTCATAATACGTTTCCAAAACATTTTTTCCACACTATATGGTATGTAATGAAAGGAAATAAAAGAACGTGTAATTTTGAAGACGGTTTTCGTCTCAAATTATTTGTTGATTAAAATCTCTTAATATTGGGATAGCTTAATAACACTAAGTCAGTAATTTAATAATTCTGTATTGTTAGTGTAAACATTCTCTGAAGTAAAATAATTCTTAAAATAATTTTAAAGACAAATAGAAAATGTGTACGCATGGATAAATGGATTCATAAAAGATGGAAAAATCACTACAATTTATAAATTTCATTGGTCATATCTTCAGGTCACTTTGAAACTTGCCTGACGTCACCACTATTCCACTGCAGTACTTCCAAGATCACACTTTTCTCACATCCCCTTTGCAATCACCTGAACTATGCTGAAAACTCCTTTCTCTGTCTGGTAACAAATAAAGACGGTAGCATTCCTGAAACATTTTACCCAGATAATGTTTAAGAATCAGTATTGATGTTGGTATAGATTCTTATCACGTGACATGGGTTATTGTTTTTGTTTTGGTATGTTGTTCATGGTCATGAACTCTTTTATTTTGAACATCCAAAGGACTATATTGCATTTATTATTAGGGACTAAGCCACAGAAGCATTCTATACATAAGAGTTTTAATTTATATTACATTCTACCAAGCAAGTTCTGGAGTTGATGGGACTTGAAGGGACCCAGAAAATCACGCAAATCCTACACGGAATATCTAGCACTACTAGGTACACAGTACACAACCTCTTCCTTTCCCAACATGTTAAACTACAGACACCATTCCAGATTTGTAGCCCTGACATTGCATTTGACTTTTACCTTTTTCTGTAGGTTTTTAAGGTTGCCTTATTAACATTGGATAATGAGATAAATTCCTTGCCTGCTTAAATGGAGTGACATGGAAACTCAAAAATAATTAACTTAATGTTATCTGTGATCATTTGTGAATTAGACATCAAGAAAAACGGGTATCCACCACCCTGTGTAAATCATCTCTGAGGTTCAATTCTAAATGCATGTTTACCCTAGATACATTCAGTGAGGAAAAGGAAGCTATAGAAATGTTTCAATTGAGTTCCCAAACATATTCAACAAGTGTGCTAGTAAAAAAAGATCCAACTGTAGGAAGAATAAGATCAACACAGTAGAACTGGTAATTAATGCTAAAAAGTTAAATACCAGTATGTAAGAAATAGTGGAAATTAACAAAGTAAAAATTTTTCCAGGTTGTCACAGGTCATAAATTACCATATAGAAGTTAGATTTTTCCCCCAATAAAAATATTTCATTTGAAAATGTGGATTCTAATTTCCCTCTCTCACCATCTGTTCTATGGCAAGCTGCTTGGATTACCTAGAATTCTGTCTTTCACAGAGCAGAAATCGTGCCATGACCCAATTAGCTTTTACAAATTGAGAAACAATAAGCCGCAACCCTGCTTTGATAAAAAATGTTTTTGCAAGTCCTATGTTCTTGATGATTCCATTTAGTAATCTAATCCTATTTAAAAATCACATGGTTCTGAAGAGTTACCATTTTCACTGTTACATATGCTGTAAAACAATAAAAACTGTGAGGGCTTCCCTGGTGGCGCAGTGGTTGAGAGTCCACCTGCCGATGCAGGGGACGCGGGTTTCTGCCCCAGTCCGGGAAGATCCCACATGCTGCAGAGAGGCTGGGCCCGTGAGCTATGGCCACTGGACCTGCGCGTCTGGAGCCTGTGCTCCGCAACGGGAGAGGCCACAACAGTGAGAGGCCCGCGTACCGCAAAAAAAATAAATTAATAAAAATAATAATAATAAAACCTGTGAGAAGGACATCTAGTAGATAGGTTTGGAATACATGACCCATAAAAATAAGGTTTTCTTATTATGTCAACAAAATTATATTGACTCTCATTATAGAAGAATGTTTTCATTTTTGTAATAATTTCCTAAAATCCATAATGAAAAACATACTTTTGAAGAGCCTACAAAATAGGTATATTTTCTTTAACAATCTACCGTAAATCTCTTCACAATTTAGAGGCCAGTAGAAAACTGTTGTTTCTCATTCCCTATTGGATTTGACATCATATATACGTCTACAGATGGTACAGGCTCTTTCACGAACATTATTACAAAAAAGAAAGTGAGCAACAGTAAGATCCACAACATGCAGCGCACCAAGAGAAGAGCTTTATAAATAAAGGGCTAGATTGTTTCTGGGTTGAAAAAGGTATATAGTATCCTTTTCTAAATCTATTCATTATGTTGACTGTTTTACAACCACATTTATGCAATTTATTTGACCATGGATTTTTTTGAATTATAATGCACTGATAGAAAACCCACAGGAGTTCACATAATAGAATGCCTTTTTTCTAATAAAGTAGGTGGCCTAATGTCATCTCACAAATGGATTATAATTACTGCGAGACAGGATCACAGCTGGAATTTATCAGTTAGATACTGTGGACCACAATCTATCCTAGATCTACACTCCACTTGCTCCCTGCAGCTCTCAGTTTTGGAGGCTGAATTTGATGAACTAGAACAATAGGCTGTCCTGCTTGCTGTGATTCTTCTTACTCTGAACAACCACAAATTTGAGATAATCTGAACAAACACTTTAACTACAAAATCCTATGTAATATTAAGTAACCACGTTGAACTGCAATGCTGTTGACCTGTTTCATAAATGCTCATCGCCCTCCCTGCTTCCACCACTCATTTATAATTTGCTCGAGAAGTTAGTTTTTATATTTCCTTAATATTCATGGTGTTTGATCTCTGATTTTTTTTTTTTTTTTTTTTTTTTTGCAGTATGCGGGCCTCTCACTGTTGTGGCCTCTCCCGTTGCGGAGCACAGGCTCCGGACGCGCAGGCTCAGCGGCCATGGCTCACGGGCCCAGCCGCTCCGCGGCATGTGGGTTCTTCCCGGACCGGGGCACAGACCCGTGTCCCCTGCATCGGCAGGCAGACTCTCAACCACTGCGCCACCAGGGAAGCCCCAGCCATTATTTTCACAGCAAACAGAATGATTCCTCAAAATGTTGTTATATATTAGGTCCATATATTTAAAATCTTATTTCGTAGTATTTGTTCAGTACTCACCAGTTCAGGTCTGAAGGAGATTCCTGAAAGTGTTGGAGGATGGAATGACATTTTGTTTAGCTGTCCAGGGCTTATTTCCCCTCCCCCACCCCATCCCAACTGGGCCAGTAAGAGCCTCCCTGAGGTAAGCATTCACTCTGTGGGATAATAAGACTGATGTGTAAATGATGAATTATAGGACACAATGAACCCCCTTGGTTAAACAAATTATCTCAGCTCAGAAAAGTGGGCTAATTTACTGAAATCCAGAGTTTAAAATATGTTTCTACTACTACTAAGATAGTTCTATAAATATTAACAAAAAAATCCCGTTAATAAAGATGATTGTATCTGAAAATTATTATTTTTTTAAATTAGAGTATAGTTGCTTTACAATGTTGTGTTAGTTTCTGCTGTACAACTAAGTGAATCAGCCATATGTATACAGATATCCCCTCCCTCTAGACCTCCCCTCCCCATCCCAAGCATCTAGGTCGTCACAGAGCACCATGCTGAGCTCCCTGTGCCATACAGCAGGTTCCCACTAGCTATCTGTTTTACACATGGTAGTGTACATATGTCAAACCTAATTTCCCAGTTCGTCCCACTGTGTCCACACATCCCTTCCCTATGTCTGCGTCTCTATTCCTGTGCTGCAGATAGGTCCATCTGTACCGTTTTTCTAGATTCCACATACATGCGTTAATGTACGATATTTGTTTTTCTCTTTCTGACTTTGTAGAGACGTGGATGGACCTACAGTCTGTCATCCAGAGTGAAGTAAGACAGCATGCCATTTCTGATTATTTTTGTAATAAAACTTGTGTCAACCGATTTTAAAACAATCACTAAAGAAAATTAATTGGATTTGATGAAAGAAGACAACTCAGGTTCAATAACGTTAGGTAGTGTCTCTTCATAAGTAAAGTTTCTTTTTTAAATTTTGATTTATATTTATTTTTCTGGCCATGTCGCGGCATGTGGGATCTTAGTTCTCTGACCACGGATCAAACCTGTGCCCCCTGCAGTGGAAGCGTGAGTCCTAATCACTGGACCTCCAGGGAAGTTCCCACAAGCAACGTTTTTTAATTGTAGTCGCAGCTGTAATGAAAAGTAAATCCTTTATACTATTCAGAGTGTTGAAATAATTTGTACATATATGTTAAATTGTGTGTGTGTGTGTGTGTGTGTGTACATAACATATACATAACATTTACCCTCCCTATCAGAAAGTTACCTTAACAACGGAAGCTGATGCTTTGCATTAGCAGTTAGGACCCTCTATGATAACTCTAAATTCTATATCCTTCTCCTGGCTGGATTCCAAGCTGGGTAATCCTGTTCCCCTAAATCTTGAAGGTAGTTTCAATCAGATGTCACATGCTTCTTTACTTTCCGTCATGTACAGCTGTGTAGCGTTGAGCATTTTATTTCTGAGTGTGTTGCAGTAATCCCTTTGTTTGGTTTGTCTTTTCATAAGTTGCTTAGAAAATATTACAAAGCTTGTTGGAATCTTCAAGATGAAAGGTTATGAAACCATGAATGTCAATGTCAGAACCCATTTAAGAGGATTATGTTTATCGCTGATAGGTTTAGCTTTTGTTGAAACCATAATTACTGTTTATATAAAAGCCCTAATTCATCGTCAGTTTGTCAATAAGCAAACATACTTTTGTTGTCATCAGAATGTATAAAATTTTCATCTTTGCTTATTTTTGTCATGGTCAGGTAAATAATAACTTTTCTCCCTACATGGATTTAATGTTTATGGGTAAATGATAAGGGCTTTTGAGTCAGAAATCCTTATTCAGATGATTCAGATACTGCCCACTGTAGCCTCCAGGAAGTACCTTAAGTAGAAGTGGAAACCATTCTCAAAGGAGGGGTTTCCTATGCACCACCAGAGTTTACTTGGTAGAAGGTACAGGTGGAACTTCTATAGGTTAAGATCAATTCTCCCTAGCATCTTTCCCCTGTACAGTTCTCTTCTGTCAGAGGAGCAAATTAAAATCTCAATCCTAGTAATCTGCCCTGAAGAATCACCTCCATACAAATGAAATAACATATTAGCAGGTTTTTTATGGTGGCATTATTTGTAATAGCAAACCATTGGAAATCTCTTAAATAATCATCTATTGGGGGCTTGAATAAAAATAAACTACCTGTGAATAAATGTAAATAAGAACACATTTAAAAGGAAGTATAAAGCAGGCATAAAAATGCAGGTCTTTGTGAACTGATATGCAGTGATATACAGGATATATTATATATTTTGTTAAGTACAAAATCAACATGTAGTATAACATATTTATTATGCTGCTTTTTGTGAAAGAAAAGAATGATATACAACTGTATACGCACATACACCCCTACCCTTAATCTAGGTCTGAATCCTAGCTCTAGTATAGTTCTTATATAACCCTTACTAAGTCTCTGGCATTCTCTTCCATAAATTGAAGTGGCTGAAATACAAAATAATTCAAAAATTATTTGTGGTTTAAAATTATGTACTAAATATTTTGAAGAGTTTCCTGGTTAGTATATATGCAGCCTAGAACTAAGAAAAAGTACAGACAGGATTTTATCTTCAGTATTCTTAGAGCACAAAGATAATAGGAAAAACTAATTTCCTTTAATGATATGTAAAACAAAGTATTCCAAAAACATTTTTTATATATGTCAAATAAAGAAATTGATTTTCTATTGTTGAATATGGGAAATCATCCTAAGACCTAGGGTTTTATTTTTCTTTTTTCCTCCCAAAACATCATATAAGAATGACTAGAATTTAAGAAGTCTGCAAATTTAAAGTTTCACATCACTAGTACATTTTAAAAGTCATCTATTCTTCCTTTATGAGGTAAAGCCTATGGAATACAGGGGAGAAAAAATCACACTGTTTGGAAGGAATTCTTTGGTGATTAGAACTGTTATCCAAACTTCACTCCAGTTTAAAAGAAGCTTAAGATCTATCAGGAATAAGACAAGTCTACAACTTCAAAGGACGGCATGCAAACCTGAATACCAAGTAAAATGCACAATTGGAAGGAATGACCTTGGGAGAATAAAGAAATACCCGATTTATCTGTCATTGTGGGTCAAGACAAGAAATGCAACAAGACACTCCTTTCAAAGTCCCAGAAGAGTTCCTTCCCAAATAATTGATATCACACAACAAAATATGTTTTGCTATAATTGCTGCAATAATGTGAGCGATAACTACAGCATAAATAAATATGCATCTATTCAATATTTTAGGTTTAAAACATTTTTGTATGTAGAGCTATTTTTTAAAGTGCATTACTTATTCCTTACTTGTAGCAGAATATTTTCTAAGTGATTTAAAATCATCTTATTCAAATATTATAAGTTAATTAGATAGGCAATATTACCGTTATTTTACAGATGAGTAAATTGAGTTTTATGGAATTGAAGTAATTTCCAAAGGTCAGACAGGTAGTAAATAGCACAGCCAAAATTCAGAGTTCATGACTCCAAAACCCAAGTACTTTGATAAGATTTATTACGCTGAACACATGTATAGCATAATACATCATTGTATACCACAAAGAAATAGTCATTTTCTAAAAATCATTAGGGAAGGATGTGTTTCCTGTTCAAGAGGAAAATTTTTATTTTTAATAATAAAGTATAGCTCACTCTCCTAGTTGTGTGGGTGTGTATCAGGAATATTAACTCATTTTTCTAAAATGAAATAATTTATTGAGAATAACTAATTAAAAGTAAAACCTTAGCAAAATTATATAGATGTAAATTACACATTAACCCAAACATACTCTACATACAGAAACTTAAAGAGGTAATAAATTTTTTTTTGTATAAACACCTAGTTTCTTTGCATTAAAGATCAGATAATAATGGCCAGTTAATAGTCATCTGTATAAGTGTCTCTTGTTTTGGTTCTTTTTAAGTTCAGGTTCGTCTTCTCTGTGCTATATGGAATCTTCTTTAACTACCCACCTCTTCCCTCAGATACCAATGTCTTTTAGAATCCTTTGATATAGATGCGAACAGTCCCTAATCTTTACATTTACAGAAGTCCACATTTGCCTTTTAATCGCAGTATTGCTCTCTCGCAATATAGTCTTTGTAAAGCTGGTTGTCTAGCTTAGAATAAATTTTATTTGCCCAGCTATTCTCTGTGACCTAAATGTTTGTCACTTTTCTATTTTCTTTCTGTGCTCTGCATTTTCTATCATCCTTCAAAGAGAATGGTATTATCCTGTTTCATCTAAAAGGATGGTCATCTGTGTTTTAGGACATGAGCTGAAAACAAAATGCATAATGTAATGGTCCTCTGAGAAAACTTGCACATCTCCTTATACCTTACCACACATGTCCAGAGCAGCTCCAGGTGTTGGCTGCCATCCCTCATTATTAAAGAACTAATGTATCATGTACCTCCTAAAATGGTGATGCCCACTAGAGTCACAGAGTGTGAGTTAGCATTAGGGGTGGTGCTCTAGTGCAGTGTAAGGAAAGGACCCTGAAATAACTGACATTTATGAGCAACTGATTCGTTAGAAATCATTTAAAGAATCAATATTCAATTAAATCCATGAAATCTCTAGACTCTAAGGAAGCGCTGCCCAATAGAGCTTCTTGTGATGATAAATGTCCTGTAATCTACTCTGTTCATCTGGTAGACAGTAACCACTTGTGGATTCATGCATGACTAAAGCGACTGAAGAATTTTTAATATTATTTAATTTTAATTAATTAAAATGTAAATAACCACATATGGCTATTGGCTATGTTATTGGACAGTGCAACAATAAGGGATCTTACAAGTTGCTTCAATTAACTTTCAATTTCAAGGATTGAAATCCTCTGAAGGATTCTCAATATAGATATGTATGAGGTTATTAAAAATCTTTATTAGATATGATATTTATTCATTTTCTTACAATTACCACAGAGGTGGCCGTTGTACTTTTTCAATGATATATTTTTTTCAACTCGTATTACCAAATATGTGTTCCATGAGATATTTAGTTTTGAATAAATGTCAGTGAAACTTTTCCTTCTAAAACACATTGTAATTTTTACACGTAAAAAAATAAACACTTTTTATATTTTTGTTAATGGCATATGAAAACAGAAAATAAAGTAAATTCACAAAACAAATCAATTTGAAATAATAAATATTGATATATGCATTAATGCACTTTGCTATTAGCTACACTATAGTTGTATGCAATTGCTATCACTGAAATTTAATGTCTCTTGTCTTATATTCTTAGGAATTATACTTATGATAATAGTCAAAGTATATCATATATAGATCATATGCATCACGCAGATTAATTTTTCATGACTCGATGAATAAAAAAAGAGAGTTGCCAAAGTGAGAGACAAACATTTGGACCTTAAATTGCATTTTCAAAGGAAATGTCAATTATATCAACATTTTTCTCTGCAGAAATGTGATACTAATTGATAGATTGACAGGCATCAGAGGTAGGGGAGCCAAACACAACCATTATTATCATAAAATTCTTTAAAGACAATGGTTTAGGAGGGGTTAATGGGGCTGTTAATATGTTCTACCTGTTGCTCCCTCTCTGAGCCAATTTGTAAGATCCCATCCACTGGGAAGTTGAGATCTGCAGTTTCTTTCTACTAGCCCAAGGGTAAGGAGAAGAAACAAAAATAAAGTCACAAGGTAGATGGCTTTTAAATAGAGCAGGTCCACGGGCCCAGGAGAACGTGGACCCAAGTCTGTCGTCACTAAGCAGGTAACTCATGCCTCCTTTTTGGGGAAAAATTGACTAAGCAATAGGTACAAGGCCAGGGACAATTACACTAAAGACATCCTTGGACACAGGAATAAAAGGATGTTACGGGTTAAATTGTGTCCCTCCCCCAATATGTTGAAGTCCTAACTCCTAGTACCTCAGAATTTAACCTTATTTGGAAAGAGAATCTTTACAGAGGTAATCAAGTTAAAGTGTGGTCATTAGGGTGGGCCCTAATCGAATGTGACTGGGTCCTTATAAAAATGGGAAATCTGAACACAGAAATAGACATACACAGAGGGAAGACTACGTGAAAAGACAGAATGCCACATGAAGATTCACGTTACGCTGCCACAAACCAAGGAATCTCTGGGGCTGCCAGGAGCTGGAAGGGGCAAGGAAGGATCCTTCCCTAGCACCTTCAGAGGGAGCACGGCACTGCCTACACCTTGATAGTGGATTTCTAGCCTCTTGAACTGTGAGACAATGAATTATTTGTTACACAGAAGTCCACAAAAACTAATAAAGAGGTCAAAGAGAACTTCCCTAGGACCAAAGTAAAAAATCATACTTTTTGATTAGTAAACAAAACATGACCTAAGCTGTTCAAGGTGCAAACATTAAAGACTTTTGGCAGCACCTCAATCAAACACATATTTCAAATAAATTTCACTCTATTACTTTGATCCTTCCCTTTGCTGTCATGTTTTTATGAAGCTTGAAAAAGGTCTTAATGGATGTAGTCTGCTCTCTTGCTTATCCATGACTTAACCACTATGATTACATGTTTACCCTTGGAAGTGCTCAAAGCGGTTAGCTTACCAGGATGACAGAGACTAACTCATGCTATGCTTGGGGTATTTCAGGTGCAGAATTATGCTATTCTAGCCTGAGGATAGTTTCTAGAGAGATGCTTAGCAGAACAAAAGATATGTCTTCTACCTATAATATCTCATCAAATCAAAGAACCAACATGTAGAAATGGAAGGAATGAAAGGAATTGTGGAGATTTTAGCAGCCATATTCTCTAGTATCTCATATTCTAAATTATATTCTCTTGCCCCCATGTGACTTTCTATTACTGAATAATTTCTTTAGCTCTCTTCACAGTTAAACTAAAAAGAATATTCGTCAGCACGTCCCCACCTTCAAACCTCCAATTACCACACAACCGAATACAATCTGGTCTATGCCACCACCATTCCATCTAATCTATTTGTCAAAATCACCAATTATTTCAATACTGTCAAGATTAGGTACTGGAGGATCTAGTTCCCAATTAAATTTCCAACCTCATTTCATTCCATCTTCTCTCTCACTCCTTCAAATCAAATACACTGGACTCCTCCTGTTTGTTTTCTCTAACATACCAAAACCTTTTCTTCTCTCTCTCTCTCTAGAATGGACATTACATGGAAGCTCTTTCTCAAACTTCAGATTCAGCTTATATTTCAGTCACCACAGCGAGTCCTTCCTAATCGCCATAGAAAAATGTAGACCTTTTTTTTTCCACCTTATTTATCATTGTTCTTTAACCAATTCCCTCAGTGTCTACCACAACCTGAAGTTATATTTTTGTTTTCTTATTAGTATTTTATGACTTCTATTATATTGTAACCCACACAAGTGCAGAACATATATTCTTCCTAAAAACAATATAACCTTAGTTCTAATTCCATTGGATGGTACATGATATAGTAATAAGTATTTAATAGATAAATGTACTTTTCTTCTAGCTGCCATTAATATATGTCAATTTCATCAACTGTCATCCCTGCGTTGCTTAATTACAAATTTTAGATTTACATGGGGGAGAGTTCTATCTAGTCTATTATCAATCTGCATGGTCAAAGGGGGCAATTCACATAAAGGGGATATGACCCTCCTTTAATGCGTTATTTTCTTCTGGGGAAGAGAGAAATGCTCCTAGCTACAATGCGTCCACAATGAGGATTTACAACATAGGACCAAATACACTTTGGACATTTTCTACAAGAAAAGATTAAATATAGGCAATGACTTACTGTTGCCTTTAAAAATGAGTATCTGATTGAACAACACTTTTCTGAATATTAAGAACTATATGATGGATAGAAATAATAGCATTGCTGAAAAGATACTGTGTGTATATTTCAATTTAGAAGTGCAAAAAAAAAAGGTGACTGCCTTCACTTTCTAAAGCTTTGTGTCCTATTGCTGGCTCTGCAGGTGGGATTCATGAGGGATGGAGAAAAATTACACATTGAATTTTACTAAGGAAAGGCCATGAAAGAACGTAACTGAGAGCAAACAGGCTCAGCACACTGCTTAATAGGAAACAGAACAGAAGCGCTTTCTGTTTGCAGGTTCCCTGTAGCTAACGGGGTTGGAGTTTCTGTCTTTTCCCTGGTGCCACCACCACTACACACACAGACTCATGTCTAAGTTTATGAGCACACATGTGCCACATTATGAGGGACTCAGAGCATCTGCTTCCATTCTTTTTCCTCTAAATCACTCCCTCCATTCACCAGCTGGAAGGATTTTTCTGGCTTTCTCTAAGCTGGCGGATATTCCATTACACATCATATCCTGTAGTTTAATGATGACATAAATACATGTATAGCCACAGACAGAGGTAGAGGCATAAGCATGGTTCTAGGTGTCAGTATGTAATCAGAAATGGTTTCATTTCAAATTCCTATTTTTGAAATAAAAAGCTTATATTCACTGTTTCTATATCTGCAGTCCAATGTTCCCTAAGCCAGAGGGCATTTCTAGTTGAATACGGATACAATATGAAAATATGTATAAAATATACATTAATATACTTAAAATATTTAGCTTTTTAATAAATATGCATATTGTCATTTAGAAATAAATTATAAAATTAAAGTTGATTTTTAGCTTTGAAAATTTTTTCTTTAAAATAAAATAGCTTTTAAAATGTGTTTGTTCTATTGCAAGGTAAATAAAAAATATGAATTGATTATTCTTTTTTTTTTGGTTACAACACACACATCTGTTAGACCATATTTTGGTTACTTACATAAATCCATTTCTCATTGTAACTTATTTATCCTCAGGGTATACTATCTACACATTTTGTTTTCAAACGTGTATCTTGATCAAACATTTTTTGCAAATGCTGCCTGCCCTATGATCAGACTAGAGATATAAAAAATAACTCTAATATATACTTTCCCACATCTATACCTTTATTCTTCCCATTCCCTACATCCTGAATGACCTATCCAGCAAGACCAGTTCTAACACTTAACATAATCTAATAACCATTCATAGATCCTTCTGGCTAGAAGTTCTCTCTTCTTTCACTGAATTCTTTACTATGCTTTACATTATTCATATGTTTCTTCATCTGCATGGCTTTGCAATATATTTAAATTCTACTCCCATCATTTCAGTAATAACATCTGACTGGAACAAATGGCTTCATGTCTTCCATAGTGCCCAGCAAAGAGTACATATGAAGTAAATGTTATATTTAATAAATTATACTCTTATTAAGGTATGTCTTTAAAAGTCATAATGCTTTTCCATTACATATTAATAGGGATAGGAATTATTTCAAATAACATCTTTAATTTATAATTAAATGCATATTATTGTTTCTAACCCTACAGTTATAAAATAGAATTTTGTAATATTTAGAGTTTAACTTACTAAAAAACAAATTAAGGGAAAGGAATTGTTGGGATAATTGAGTTTCCAATAGATAATTAAATATTAACTAAAGATATTTAATTTTTAGCAATTTTTAATAATATATGTATTAAACTATATGGATTCTAAATCACATTTGAAAATTAAAATTATTTACAAATACCTTGGGTTGCTTTATCTCATAGCATCTTCAAAAGCATTTTATATTTGATCTGAAATGGCAGCTGTCAAATGTAAAAATATGCTACCTGCCTTCTCTCTGTTGGAAATATTATGTATTAAAGAGAGAAACAGGAAAAAAAAAATCCAAAATCTATATTGAATTAACACCCGTGTGGAAGATTTTATCTAAGAGAAACTTAAGAAAGGGAGTAAAAGTGAGAGGTCAAATTCATAAACAAAAGACTTTTCCAAACCTAGAAGTTATAGTCGCTTTTAAGGTCAGTAAAGCGAGGATTTAACCTTGCCACCACTGCAGTTTAAGTTATATAATTACACGCTTCAAGTTGACATTTTCACCTTGGTGGGCATAATAAGGCCATGCAGATGCAGGTGAAAACCAGTAATTTCAGCATTCTGCTTCCTCTCACGTTGATGATAATAAGATATGGCAGTGGAGCACGCATGAGCCTCCATTTAATTGTCAGTACAGTCTTTCATTTAAACAACAAAATAGTTAGCAGTAAGCTTATAAGTGTGGAAAGCATGCAAAATAGAAACGTAAGTCTGTTCCCTTTAAAAACATCTCACGTAGAAAAGGCCAAGCATTTAAAATGTGTTTCTACTACCCTTTCAAGAAGTCAAAACCAATAGAAAATACATGACTAGAAAAGATAACTGGACTTTTCTTTATAGAGAATGAAAACAGTTTGCTAAACCATCTTTAAATGCATAAATCTTTAAATGTTGAATATATAGCATAGAAAAATGTGAGAAATCATTTAAACTTGAAATCTACTTGCACTACTTTATGCAGATTTGCCTTTTTTTTTTTTTTTTTTTTTGCGGTACGCGGGCCTCTCACTGCTGTGGCCTCTCCCGTTGCGGAGCACAGGCTCCGGACGCGCAGGCTCAGAGGCCATGGCTCACGGACCCAGCCGCTCCGCGGCATGTGGGATCTTCCCGGACCGGGGCATGAACCCATGTCCCCTGCATAGGCAGGCGGACCCTCAACCACTGCGCCACCAGGGAAGCCCCAGATTGCCTCTTAAACTCATAAATGTTTTTTTGACTAGAACTGGGCTTCATTTGTAGAACACTACGAGTAAAACAAGCCTTAAAAGATCAGCTACTGTCAACATTAAGAATATAATCATAGCTCTAAATGTTTTATTTTCAATGGATAGTATATTTCTTTTCCAAAATTCAAGAAGAATATAAAAAGATCTCCATTTAGAAGTCCCTGCACCATTTCCCATTTCTCCCACTTCCCAAAACTATAGATAACATTTTTTTAAAATTACTTTCTCATTTAAACTTCAGGAAAATAGAAGAGCAAATTTATTCTGAAAATATTAAATATTTTTATATGTTCTACAACACTTTATGAAATCATATGGAAATCTGCATATGAACACACAAAAATAAATCAAAGCATTAGGAATGGAGGTTGCACTTAAAGGATCAAGATTTAATCAGGTTTTTTTTCCTGACTCTCTCCTCTTCGTCTCGTTCTCTAACTAGTGGAAACCGCAAGTTTCTGTCTGGGGACCACTTCTCTTTCTATCTTACTCCCTATGTGATCTCATCTAAATACTGCTAACTCACATATCTCGATTGTCTGACAAGTTCCTCCTAATGAAAATTTCATAGCAGCATATTTATCAACATATTTGAAACTTCCATGTTTCAAATTTTGATCTTCACTCTACTAGGCTGATTCTCCTCCAAACCAACGCCACGTCTAGCCTTACCCATTTCAGTTTGTACCAACTCAATTCTTCTTGTTACCTAGGCCCTCACACCTTGTTGTTATCCTAGATGCCTCTCTTTCTCTCCTGCACCAAACCCTTTCCTGCTTTACTTGGCCCCTGTTACTTCTCTGACCTCATCTCCTCCTAAGCTCCCAACATTCAGCCATTCACTCTGCTCAGGCCACATGGGCTTCCTTTACTCCAAGCACATCCCCACCTCAAGGCAATGAGCACTGAAATCCCCTGTGCTTGGAATACTCCTTCCCCAGACATCTACGCAGTAAGCTATTTCACTTTGCTCACGTCTTCATTTAAATTCTGCAGGCTATCCTTATACATATATCCAGAATTTAACTATCCATCTGTCACTATCCTGGCCAAAGCCCCATTTACATCACACTTTGGTGTTATATAATACTCAAATTAGTACACTGTTTCTACCCCTGACTGTCTTTCATGTATTTTCAGATAGCAATTCCAGTGATTTTGTTAAGATGTAAATGAGATTAGAATATCAGAATAGAACTCAAAGTCTCTCTCCATGAATTATAAGACCCTGTATAACCTGGCCCTTGTGATTTGTTTCTCTGTGACCGTATCAGCCTCCTTGTTTCTCAAATATCTCAGGTATGATCCCCTTCACTTCAGAGCATTTATGATTGCTATTTACTCTGTTTGAAATTTCTTCTTTCAGCTCCTTTGGGTCTTTATGTATTTAAGTACATCTACATACATATAAATTCTGATGAGGAAAGAGTGTCTGATCCAGAGGACACCTGACCCCAGAGTCTTGCTGTCAAGGGGACCATGAACGATAGATGGGCTTCTAATTCTGCCCAAAAGCAGTTACCAGCTGGTGAGCAAGCTCGGAGGGAGGAGACCCCACTCGGAGGGAGGAGATCCCGTTACACAGGTGTCCTAACTCTGCTCAGAGGGCGTCTGTGACCTCACCGAGCTTTAGGGCTGAGAACTAAGGATGACAAAGTAAAGCAAGCCCATGGTCATTCTGTCTCCAACAGTGGAACGGATCCTCATCACAGCATAATTTTGTCTTTTTCTCAGCTCACTACAGTGTTTCCAGTACCATGAACAGTGTCTGTTAGTTGAAAGACATTCAATAAAAATTTATTGAATCAAGGATTTTACATCGAAATGTGTGTTTACATGTCTATGAGATGAAGCATATTTTATAATTAATCTGGAAAATTAACATTTTGCTTTTTTATAAACTTCTATAAAAATTATTCACCTGGATTTTGCTAAACCAGTAAGATAAAGTACAAAAGTCTGTTCTGAAAAATCCAGTTCTCACATCAAAAAGAAAAGGCAGATTTCTTTTAACATGCAAACCCATCAAAGGCTTATGTTATCCTAGTGCAGATTCAAAGGGCTTCAGAACTGAGCCATTGTTATTCTGTATATTTAATTAGCTTTATACTTAATACAAAATTTTCAAAAATTTTAGCTGAGAAATATCATTTGTAAAATATTGCAAAAAATGCAAAACTATGTTTTTGTCTTTCCCTTAATCATTTATGAAAAATAGTCTAAAACAATGACCTTTTGTTGTTTATTTCTTATGTCTTCTTTACAGAAATGCTTTATGAAACACTGACAAAAATAAGAATTTTGAAAAGGTCAGTGACGTATCACAACATTTTTGTTGCATAATTAACAGAACTTTCTTTTTATGTCTTGATGGGCTATGTTGGCTGTTAGTTGGTAATAACAACATGCTGAGATTAGGAAACAGTCAAAAGGAAGTTATGTTCCGATATGAGACACAATTGATCATTTTGATCTGTCAACATAGTAACTGAGTTCATTAGATTTTGACAATTATTTTATGCTACTTAAATCGTAGCAGCTATTGAAATAGCAATGATTCTAGCATTAATTGAATAACAAATGATGAAATAAAAGTTTGCAAGTTTCTAGAACTATGTTGCACCGATATTTGTCATTTAGCAGCAGAGCCTCTCCAATTATATTTCTCTTCAAATTAAGCAATATCAATTCAAGAAAACCAGGACAAGATAAATACCTACAAACTGACACATGAACAGCAAAGTCACAGTCTGGAGACCTTAGAATGAATTCAGTATAGAGAATGATTATATAGTAGACAATGTTCAATAGATGAGCATGTAAAGATTAGGACACATGATACAAATGAACTTCTTTACAAAACAGAAACGACTCAGACATGGAAAACAAACTTATGCTTACCAAAGGGGAAGGTGGGGGAAGAATGAATTAGGAATTTGGGATTAACAGATATACACTTCTATATACAAAATAGATAAACAACAAGGACCTACTGTAGAGCACAGGGAACTATACTCAATATCTTGTAATAACCTATAACAGAAAAGAATCTGAAAAAGTATATATATATTAAATATATACATATAAAATGAAATCACTTTGCTTATTCCTGAAACATTGTAAATCAACTATACTTCAATAAAAATAAATTAATTAAAACATTTAAAAATCTTCATAAAAAACTAGGACATGTAACATAAAAATCCACTCTTTTGGCTTCTATTGAGAAAGGGTTTGAAAGCCAACCCCCCTTATTCTCTTATGGTGACAACTGGCTGGAGCTCCAGCCAATTTGGAGCGTCAATGTTCAGGTCACAATAGCCCTCACCACGTCCCACTAATTTTGTTGACAGTGAAAATTACTGTCTTTTTTGCATTTCTCATCTCACTTGGTTTACTATATTCTTTGAGGAAGAGTAAAAAGAATATTTTATTCATATATTTATTGGAATAGATAACCAAATGAGACAAACATTAAACCACAAGTTAAAAAAATTTAAATATAGTTTGAGAACTTTTGAGAGTTTATATGGAAATATGAACAATAACAACTTTAAAAAATATACAAACAGAATTGTGCTTCACCAAATACATTTATTTACATGTATAAATTACTGTCATTGTGAGAAATATTACAATTTCTAGAAAATAATTATGATTAAAATCTGTTTCACTAAAAAAGGATAAAAATTTCAATCAGATTTTTACAGACACATTTACTTGAAATGTAACACTGTAGTAAATTGTGATATATGTTCAGAATATTTGCTGGTCTCTTTTCCTGGCCTTCATTGCCAACAAGGTTACTCCCTAGTATTTCTCCCTCAGGTAAGAGTGTATGTCCCACTAGGATATAAGTCCAGGTTTATGGGACTGAACATTATAATTTAATGGCATTCTCTTAAGAAAAATAATACAACGTTATGCTACAAAATTAGAAACTAAATAAATATTTAATTAATATGAAAGAATAAACACAAATTTTAAATTTCAAAAAGTTTGATAATGCCATAGGCAACATAAAATCCAGAAAATATTTGTATTACCTGCCTAACATATCTCCATAATATTTTTTCTTTTTTTTCTGGCTATGTACTACAAGTGTCTTCACTATTTCTGACAGTATATTATTTTCAAATCAGGAGATAAAGTCTATAGTTTAAAAAATGAAATAACCTTAGATTCATATTTTCTTCATTTCCAAGTTCTAGAGAATGTTCTTTCAAAAAATAGAAAACAAAACAATTGATTTTATAATTAAATGATGTGAGCCCTACAATAGCACTTTCTATTCAAGTAACGTTCAAGATTATAGCGCATAGAGGAGGAATCTAGAGAAAATACATAGGAGTCTCTTTAAGTTGAGAAGACAGAGGGTACAATTTTGAAAGAGGAAAGCTGGCATTTTCAGGACAGAGTACCAGAGTGGAGGGTACTCTGTAGTCATGAAGAAGAAATCTAAAAGAATGTTGCAGAAAGTTAATCTGTGCATGCCTAGGGTAAAACTCTAACATACTGAGAAAAAGAACTGTCAGGAAGGAATAAGCTAAATAATTCCCAGAGTTTACACAGGACTAGAAGATACTCATATTTTGACCATACAGACTAGAGAGATTTCACTGAATGATGGAAGGATTCAATAGACACCACAGAAGATTCAGGCCATAGTAATAGGACTAAATTGTTCCTAGTGAAAACTCTGCTCTGGATATACACTAACCAAACTTAAAAACAAGTCTCCAACGGATAAAGCTTAACTGAAAAATACTCAAAGGCCTACAAAAGTAAACGTTGACCCTCTTTAAAGAAAGAGACAAAATCCAGTCACACAAAAACACAGTATTCACAATGTCAGGATCTAATTGTATATTACTACACATGCAAAGAAACAAGAAAATGACAGATGAGATTTTAAAAACAGCTACAATAAATATGCTCAAGGATATAAAGGAAAACATGAGCATAATGAGGAGAAAAATGAAACATATGCAAAAGAACCAAATGGATTTTTAGAGTCAAAAATTACACTGTCAGAGATGAAATCTTCATTAAATGAGATTAACATCAGATCAGTGAATTTGAAGACAGCAAAGACAGTTCAAAATGGAAACACTAAGGGGAAAAAATATACTAAAAATAAACAGAGCCTCAGTGACTTAACGGTCTCTGCATATGTCTGCTAATATGGAAAAAGCCCCCAAGTGTTGATTTTGGGGATACAAATAAATTTTGAGTTTTTTATAAATACAATATACACAAATAATGTGGATCAATTGTGTTAATAGTTATAAAAGGGGACATGTATAATAATAAGGAGCAATTCAATAAGAAGATATGACAATCCTGAGTGTGCATGCACTTGATAACAAAGATTCAAATCACATAAAACAAAAATGGACAGAGCCAATAGGAGAAATAGACAAATCTAGTATTATGAATCATGGTTTAAACACTCCTCTCTTAGTAATTTATAGAATAATTAAATGGAATAAATAAGGAGATAAAAATCTTGAAGAAACCTACCCTTTAATTTGACCTAATCTCCATTTATGGAACAATGTATTTAATAACAATACAATTAATGTTTCTTAGCTACTTCTTTGATAATAATCAATGGCGTTTAGTTTTCCTGGAATTGAAAGGCAGTGGAAACCCAATGAAAACTAGAAGATGATGTTTATTGGAAAGTGACGTTTGTTGTTTGTAGACTCAGAAATACCTTCCTTAAAGTCATTATTTGGATATTGATATGAACCTCAGATGCATAAATGGATACACAGAATGCAACAGCCATGCAGAACTCTTTTCAGGATAAATGGCTTATAGAGTTATGTTCTAAACTGAAGTATTCATCTATAAAGGTAGGTTATTTTTCTTGAGATTAAAAAGAGAAAGGAACCATGAAAAGTCCACCCTCTCCCATAAACCAACAAAACCAATCCATCTTTCCTATAGTATGGTCTGCTTATTTATCTCAGCAGAACACCAATTAAAAATATTTCGATTAAAAGACTTGAGAAATAGGGAGGGCAAAGCAATAAATAGGGAGAAAGAAGCAAGAAGGAGCTAATTTTTATGTACATTTTATCCGCATTACTGAATTCTACTTTGACAGCTAGTCTACGTCTGCTAATTTAACATACTTGTTACAATCCCAGTAGTACCACAATTCTTTCTCTTGTGTGATGTGAAACATTTTTTACAAAAAAATTTGGAAGACTACATTACCTTCAATATCCCTTCTACCATTTTTGTGCTAATAAAAACCCTAGTGGGCTTCCCTGGTGGCGCAGTGGTTGAGAGTCTGCCTGCCGATGCAGGGGACACAGGTTCATGCCCCGGTGTGGGAAGATCCCACATGCCGTGGAGCGGCTGGGCCCGTGAGCAATGGCCGCTGAGCTTGCGCGTCCGGAGCCTGTGCTCCGCAACGGGAGAGGCCACAACGGTGAGAGGCCCGCGTATTGCAAAAACAAACAAACAAACAAACAAAAAACCCTAGTAGTTGGGTACCTGAAACCCCAGCTAAAGGCTACATTTCTCAGCTTCTCTGACAGATGTGTCATGACTAATCTCTATAACTACATTCTACTAATGGGATGTGAGAAATAGAAGATGCATGCAATTTCCTTTGTGCCTTAATGGGAATGAACATACACTCCTCTTCCTCCATATTCCCTTTTTCCCTTTGACTGAAGACATGATTAACCATGTGAATATTAGCAGCGCTTTAGGGAAGGTAGAACTACAAATTAAGAAGAGTTGGAGTACATCATGAATATCCCCTTATCACCACGGATTCCTTATCCTGGTCCTTGTTGGACAGAAAGAAAGGAAAATGCAATTTCTATCTTCTACAATTTTTGTAATTTTTTGTTGTTGAGCAACAGACATAAACCTTAATAACAAATGACAAACTACATATTTTTAGCAAAATTCTCTGGAATGTTTTGCAATTTAAATTATTTGCATTAGCTTATAGGTTTTTGCTTTTCTTTTAAAATTATTTTCTTTCTCAGTTATACAATTAATTATTTTAAAACTTAAAAATGTGAGTGGAAAGATTTAAAAATTAAGCCTTAAAGATTATTTTACTCTCTACCTCCACTAAGCTATGCTCTATTTAAATTTTGTATAATCTTCCAGAATTTTAATGCATTTGAGTAAATTTATAAATACTAATTTAAATAGAAAAAGACTAACAATGTAGAACTATAATTTCTTATGCGTAATCTATACTCACTTAAAATTGGTTTTAGAAAAATTGTTTAAATTGATTATTTGGATTTTCAAATGGATAAATAATTTTCATTTAAGTCTTTTTAACAGATGCTTATATTTTTACCACTTATTGTGTATTGCAGCAAACAGTTTTGTACTTACATACATCTTTGGAGAAAGTACAAGTATTGTTGTAGAATAAATTCCTAAAAGTTCAATGGACACATTTTAAATGTTGATGGACATTAGCCAAAAACCATGGATAACTGCATTTATCCAAAATTTCAGACTTTGATACAAAAGTGTCCATTTCCCACTTATACTATCCAGTCAAAACTATAAGATCACTTCATCTTTCCAGTGTCTTTGACATAATGACCTTTTAATTTTTCCCCATTTCAATTTCATGCTCCTTATATTACTCTAGCTTTATAGAATATTTGATTTTTATTGAGTCTAAATCAAATTTTTTTTTTTTTTTTTTGCCGTATGCGGGCCTCTCACTGCTGTGGCCTCTCCCGCTGCGGAGCACAGGCTCTGGACACGCAGGCTCAGCGGCCATGGCTCACGGGCCCAGCCGCTCCACGGCATGTGGGATCTTCCCGGACCAGGGCACGAACCCGTGTCCCCTGCATCGGCAGGCAGACTCTCAACCACTGCGCCACCAGGGAAGCCCCTAAATCAAATTTTTAAATAAACTTAAAATATATATTTTTATATAAATTTTCATTTTCTTTTTGAGGTCAGAAAAACTCAAGCATTAGTATCTGACTCTTTTGCCTTTCCAAAATACTGGTAGAACTTCAACTTTATAGCATCTTCTGTATATTGTTCTATTTATTTTCTATTCTTACTGTATCAAAGTAATTTGTGATTTTCTAGAAAATCATCCATTTTGAATTTATTGCCATAGATATGCATATCATTTTATGATTATTTTAGTACTTTCATTATGAATGATTATATAGTATTTTTCCTCAATCTGATTATGTTCAGTATTTTGTTTTTAATTTTCAAACTTGATTCTTGAAAGTCATTACTTGAAAATTTAAAGGTATTTTTAAAGAATTAGCTTACTGGGCTTCCCTGGTGGCGCAGTGGTTGAGAGTGTGCCTGCCGATGCAGGGGACACGGGTTAGTGCCCCGGTCCGGGAAGATCCCACATGCCGCGGAGCGGCTGAGCCCGTGCGCCATGGCCGCTGAGCCTGCGCATCCGGAGCCTGTGCTCCGCAACGAGAGAGTCCACAACAGTGAGAGGCCCGCGTACCGAAAAAAAAAAAAAGACAGTTGCATGGCTTTCTCCAAATAGTTTCATTTTACTCCAAAGTACTCTACTTCTTAAGATATTCACCGACCATTTTTTTCTTTTTTTCAATTGCAACACTACTCTTCCTTATTCTCTTTTCTATTCAATTTCTACAAAACAATTATTGCTATCTAATTATCATAAAGCAATCATCACTCTCCAAAATGTAAACTCCATGAGGGCAGAGTTTTTCTTTCTTTATTCAAAGCTGTTTCCCAAAGCCCAGAAGAGTGCGTGGCATACAGTAGGCACTCCAAAAACATCTGCTGAATAAATGATTTTGCTGAATAATTATTTCCTGGTTCCTTAATTTAAATTTCACCAAAATGCTAAATTTGTTGTTGCTAATCATTTACTAGTAACAGTTCATTTATTCTGATTGTTTATTAAAATTATTGAAGACATTGTATTTCCTCTAGAAACAGACTTAACATTTTCCCTTAGGTTTTCTTATGAAATGTTCTCCATTTTAGTACTACTTCCTGGACAATTTGACATTGTAGTTCTGATTTTCCCTTTGGTAATATTTCCTAATTTCCATAAAGTAATTTATAATTTGTTTCAGTTAAATGGTTATTTAGGAAAAACTCTCTGATTTTTTATGAAAATAATTTCTGTGGCAAGTTTATTATTACTATTACTGTTATTATAGCATAATTTTATCAGAATCACAATCAATATATAAGTATATAGCCTGTAAATTGCTATTTGGGGTAATTTATTAATGATTTCTTCTTGGCAAATATATGATTTTTATAAACGGTCCACAAACACAAAAAAAATAATTATTCCCAGGAGGGTTAAATAAATTATGCATATACATGTCTCTAAATTTCTTGTCTATTTTCATTCTGTTTTGTCATACAACCTGAAAGATGTATAAACATTTTTTTCACTGTAATTGTCTGATCATGTTCATGTAGCTTGAAGTTTAAATTAAATCCTCTATTTCTAGAAGTTTGCTGTACAACCTTAGGTGCCATAGATACTATGTGCATTCCATCTTCTTCCTTAAGAATTTTTTAACCTCCACATCTTTTCCAGCTTGGTTTTATTTAGTGTTTTTGTCCATGAAATCTATATTGTATTTTTGTGACTCAGTTTTATTTTTGTTAAATTTTCTCAGTGTTCGTTCATTTGTTTGTTTTTAACATAACCTCTCTTTTCAATATTTTTCCCTCATTTTCCTTCTTATGAACAATATAGAGCTCAGTTTGCATTTTCACCAATCTGAGGATCTCATTCTTTCTATAGAGAGATAGATGTAGAGGAGTGCTACCTGCACATTTAATGAAGTAATTGAGATACAGAGCTAATTATTTTGTTTTAATTTATGTTTTTATCTACTTTTAATTTTTCTATCATTCTCATTCTTTACTTTTCTTACTTTTACTGACTATACTGGTTACTTTCTCAAAATAGAATTTTGAAAGATATTTCAGCTTATATGTTTGAAGAGTCCTAGGATGTTTCACTTCTCATGAAGGAAATGGGCATTAATCATCTGTTGCAGCTTCAGAGTTATTCAAATTATCAACAGCAGCGGCGTGGAATAAAGTACAGATAGAGGAAAAAGCCTTTAGTGGTCAAGGATCTGTGGCTCTTAGTTGTTATTGGTTAAACAGAGATTATATGGATAGAACTGTCAGATGACTTCTTTTGATTACAACCATGAAAGTACATGAAGAAAAGGTAATATGAAAAGATAAATTGCAGGCTATGAACTTCTGACTCCAAAACACAAATAAAACTTAAGAAGCCTTCTATGACATATTTCAAGGAGTCCCTTGACTCCTATAGTCAAGGGATCAAATCCAGGACCTGACAATCACTGTGAAGTTAAAATGCTAACATCTCCAGGTCTTTCACTCTAAGGTAAATGCCCTAGTAATAAAGGAGAATTATTATGGGAATATTTGGAATTACACATTAGGATAAGAACTCTGCATCCCTTTTAACCTGCCTTGCCAGTGGAAGCAGTTCATACTACCTCTTTTGAACAGGTTAGCTTTCTTCCATATAAAAAGCTTTTTATTGCTTTACCAAGTTCATTTCCCTCTCAAGGGGATTCAGATACTCATTTAGAGCCAAACCTACTCTTGATATTGTTTCTAGTCTCTTAGCAAAAGTCCCAGCATTCAGCAGAATATCCCAACATAAAATAGAGAAGTACAAGGTCAACACTGGGAGTGGATAGCCTCAACAGAGAAATACTTATGGAACTTATTAATATGTATCAGTGGGAGTCTGGGGAGCTTGTATTGGAATGATTTCTAAGAGTATTAGACAAAGAAGGAGAAAATACAATCTTGATTTGGGCTACATATATTGACATGGGATTCAGGATTTAATATATGGGCTCATGTACAAGAGAATAGTAAATAATCTGCTAGGTTGGCTAATTATAATCTGACTTAAAAGTTGCCCAGAATCAATGGCATATTTTGATGTAAGCTATATGAAAGAAACTGAAGGCTCAAGAATGCAGGAAGTCTTGACTACGCTATTATATTCAGTCTGATCAGCCACTCCTAACCACACCTTTTGGGGGGACATGGAAAACACACCTTTTGCCAAGTCATGAATATATTAATTATTGAGTGAATGAATGAACATCTGCCTTTTGAAAAGCTGTGATGGGAGTTTACAATTTAGGAGAAATACTACTGCGGGGGAGACTAAAATGGGATTTATTTCCATAATATCAGCAAGAATATTGCAAGCCCAAAGTGGCAGAGGACAGGTGGTAATATTAATAATCAGAAAGAAAGTGAGCATAATAACCTCAGTAAGATGGAATTATAAGCAAAGGGTTTGACCAGCAGGGATTTGTGGTGAGACTGAAAAATAATTTCCATTCAGCTGACAGCTAAACTCTTATATTCTCTATTGAACAGAAAAAAATTTAAACATATAAATAGTATCAAACAAGATTACTCCATGACTATGATAAAGAAAGACAAAAAACAATATCATACCATGATCTTATCTGAAAATGGACGATTACCACTACATTACACAGCCACAAAGTAACCAATCATCTCCTTTTTTCCTCTAACATGATTAGCTACTGCTTCTTTTCCAGTAAAAAACTCTTAATCTGCTTTGGTTCCTCCTACTTCCTAGACAAAAATTAATAAGATAACCTGTCAATCAATTGTCCTGTGCTCAACTCATTGTTACCAAGATGCTCCATATTTCTTCTGGGATGTTCGCCTTTGCTACAGTGAGGTAATGAACCACATTTGTTTAATTGCAGGCATGTTCCTAGTGGTCTTTGATCCCAGGGCTTTATCAGGTAGAGTTTCCAACAAAATTCTGTTGGGATACTTAACACAGATGATGAGACCCCTCAACCTAGCAATAGTAAACAACTGACAACAGTTGAAGATAAGTAAATTTTACTGAATTAGTACATCTCAGAGCATATTAGGTAGAACAGCTTTAAGGAAATCTACTGTATGTTTTTTCCTATTAAAAATAGATTGGACATTAATCCAGTTCCACAAATGGCAAAAAGGCAAATCAATAGAATTAATCATAACCTTGAGACAGTCTTTAGGGATAGACTGTAGCGATGATTTTTTTGTGGCCCTTTCCACTCTTCGGTTGCTAGCTTACTAACAGAACATTGCTGGTATGTAAACAAACAATAAGCTTGCAGATTGCTTCACTACATGAATTTCAGCATTTGGCTGAACAATAGTAAGAGACTATATTAATTTTTAAAATACAGTTCCAAATAAAATAAGGGCAGTAAAAATAAAGTAGCTTAACGGATCTGCTTTTGGATCCCCTCCCTTAAGTTGCAACAAATAACAAACAACAGAATTCTTCAAAGGAAAACTTGCTGACATTATTAATAAAAAGGCCAAAGGAAAATTAATTGACTCATTCTACCTAGGTAAAAAATAAAGTAATAGAAGTTCCTAATCCTGAGGGAATCTGAATGAATTCCAAGCAGGACTGTAGTACCAGTGATTCTGGTACAGTGATTCTCTTACAACGACGAATAACTTTCCTACCATTCTTTGTACCACTTCCTCTGAGTCATAAGAACACTTCAGGTGGTAGACATTAAAGTGCCCCTAAAACTCTTCCTTCAAAAAATGTGTAACTGTAATTCTTGGCCCTCTCACTCACCAACATAAGTTCCTTCTCTGTAACACCACTCTAGAAAACGTAATAGGAAGAAACTTCAATGGAAATATGACAATGAAATCAAAGTTCTTCACAGACTCTTTCTAGAAATACACGAGGACTCTTCCACACATGAATCATTAGTACATCAACTGGACCCAAACAGAAAGGACTTACCCTACTGTAGAAGATTTCATAAAAAAGGGGGATTTATAATGTTTTCCATTAGATCTTTAGCACTCTTATGTGGCCTATCAAAAAGCTTCATAGGGCTTCCCTGGTGGCGCAGTGGTTGAGAGTCCACCTGCCGATGCAGGGGACACGGGTTCGTGCCCGGGTCCAGGAAGATCCCACCTGCCGCAGAGCGGCTGGGCCCGTGAGCCATGGCCGCTGGGCCTGCGCGTCTGGAGCCTGTGCTCCGCAACAGGAGAGGCCACAACAGTGAGAGGCCCACGTACAGCAAAAAAAAAAAAAAAAAAAAAAAAAGCTTCATAGGTTTCTGAGATATAAACAAGCTTCAAATCTTTCACATTTTGGTGGGTCCTAACCCAAATACAACTCTGTCTTCAGTAATTCCCATGGCCACACACTGTTGGTGGACTTAGTTTTCACTTAGATCCATACAATCAGTTTTGTTTGCCTTCTCATAAGAGAATCAACAATATTCTTGGGCTGAAATGCCTCTAGGTTTTACTGAAACCATCCTTTATTCTATCAACTCCCTAATCAAGATCTAAGAATTTAATGTTCTCTTATGACTCTTTAATATGATACATAAATGACCCATTGCTAACCTCAAAAAATGAACAAGTTCTATTACTGACTCTTTTTGTTAAATACCTTATCTCAGAAAGGAAGACTCAAAAGAGAAACTGAAATTCTACTAGAAAAAAATTCACTGTTTGAAACATAGTATATCCCCAAAAGAAATATAATATATAATCCTAAAAGATTATAAGCTCTTCAAAATTCTCCTAGGTCAATGACCCAAAATTAATTTTGTAGATGCCTAAGACTGGCTGACCATTGCAGATTTTGAGTGCCAAATTTTCTGAGGTCACAACCTTTTTATATAACCTCAACAATTTTTCTGTTAAAGAACTTCAACTCTAGGAAAATAAAGAAAAAAGATTTGTTTCCTAAAGAAGGCTCTACAACTCATGCCATATATAACATTTTGTTCCTAAAAGGAAACAACAAACAAAAATAATCTCTAAAACAAACTTATCTTTAACAATAATTATGGAATGATAATTATAATAGTGCAGAAAAATGTAGACAGTGATAATCTTCTTATGCATAAGTCTATATATATAATAATGCCAGTAAAATTATGAAAATATGAAAATGAAAATTATTCTGACAAGGAAAAAAGTAATAATTACAATTTTTTGCAAAGGGTGAAGACATATCTATATATTGGTCTGTTGCAGTAATGCATAGAAATTTAATTTTTTTTTTTTTTTTTCTTTTTGCGGTACACGGGCCTCTCACTGTTGTGGCCTCTCCCATTGCGGAGCACAGGCTCCAGACGCGCAGGCTCAGCAGCCATGGTTCACGGGCCCAGCCACTCTGCAGCACATGGGATCCTCCCGGACCGGGGCACAAACCCGTGTCCCCTGCATCGGCAGGCGGACTCTCAACCACTGCGCCACCAGGGAAGCCCGAAATTTAATATTTTTTTTATAACTTCTACAAATTTGTAAATGGCACTTTCAAAATTAATTTTATTTGCACATCCATGTTCAATAAACAACATAGCCAGAGTAGTCAATCTATTTTTTCATGATTGATTAAAATGTATATTTTATAAATTTTATTTCTCAAAGATTCTTTTAAATAAAGCAATAGGTACACAAATAGTTAGGAAAAGTCTCAAACATGGAAATAAGTTTGTTGATGTTTCTAAAAATTCTATTGGACAGTAAATTCCTGAAATTGCAATATTTTCCATGCTTATGCTTCTCTGGTGTTACTTCCAGCAGTTTTCAAATATCTTCATAATTGAAAATTTTCTACTAAAATAGATTCACCAGAAAATATACAACGAATTTATATTTATTTTATTAAACACTTCTAAAGATTTATTATTCTGCAAAAATGAGATAAAATGGCTGAATAAGAGTGAATTTGACATTCATTTGATTACTTGCTTTAGAACAAGTGTCCAGTGCTTGATGTAAATAACTGAAGCATCTAAATACTGACATTTGAACTTTTTTCTGAAACTATTTTTTTTATTCTGTTTTTTTATCTAAGTACATTTTCCTTTCCTTACATGCTGTTGTTGTATAGCTAATGGTACTCTGGACAATTTCTGCACACCAGTGCTCAAGAAACCATTTAAAACTTGTGTTTCACTGTGCAAGATTAAATCTGGTTATTGACAAACATTTTTGTGTCTGTTTAATCTCATCTAAAATTTCACACCGGAAAAAAGATATCTTGGAAACAAATATTACATATAGCAGAAACTAAAATTGGAGCTGATCCTCTTGTGTCTGCATTTTAAAATGGATCAAACACTGAAATGTTCAAAAAATACCTTTATTTGAACATAGCTTTATACTGAGCACTACCGCTAGTCTGACAAAATATTTTCACAGGTATTCTTACATTTTGCTGCAGCAGTTTTCATTGATTAGGTAAAACTGAAAAAAATGATTTTTTTTTCCTTGCAAAGTTACACAAAGGTCACAGAAGAAGAAATACTTCAAAAGAGTGAATTCCACAAAGGAATAAATATGCTGTCATTCTCTCTTTGAATATACCATGTAAACATGGGATATATAGTACTACATAGTTGGAATTATTTGCATTATCTTCCATGAAGAATACAACCTGATTAATGGATGGATAAGTACTAAGATGAACTAATATGAACTTTTCACATATAATATATAATTTTAATAAATACATATATAAATACATATATTTGTTATTATATTCATCTATATTTAAACATATAAATATATTTACATATATACATTATATCAGATATATATATATATAATATATACATATATATATATATCTACCTCCACCAAAACAACAGCAATTATTTAGTATTTAGAGCAAAAAAAAAAAAGGTCTTCCCAGGAGAAATATTTTATCACTGACATTATTTATAATTACTGTTTCTTCCCTCTGGAACCCAAAGGCTATCCATTTTTTAGTTACTAACAGGATACCTTATCCATTTGAAAACTTCAACTCTGATACTTGTTCTTTCTTGTTTGCAAGACAATATGACTAAATACTGCAAAAGACACTCAGTCCCATCACCAAGCAGTATTACCAGCTTTCCCAAATTATCCACTTAAGAAGTCTCTGCATATCCTGAAACATGGATGCTTATTTTCAGAGACAGACGAGAAGGAAAAACCTCCCTTAATCATCTGTGGACATGACATTTTAATTGTAGTGTTAACAACTAGCATAACATTACAACTTCAACATACTAGTCCTTACATTTATGTATTCTTTTTTTTTTTCTTTTAATCACTGCTTTGTCTGGACTATTGCACTTCTGTTTCTTTGGGACACTTTAAGTTGAGAATTCTTAGAAATCTTCTATAAGTAGATTAAATTCAGAAGAGAGCGCTGACTCAAGATTCTCAGATTATCAAAAATTATCTTAAGGGACTTCTGTGGTGGCACAGTGGTTAAGAATCCGCCTGCCAATGCAGGGGACATGGGTTCGATCCCTGGTCTGGGAAGATCCCACATTCCACGGAGCAACTAAGCCCATGTGCCACAACTACTGAGCCTGTGCTCTAGAGCCCACGAGCCACAACTGCTAAGCCCAAGTGCCACAACTACCGAAGTCTATGTGCTCTAGGGCCCACGTGCTGCAACTACTGAAGCCTGAGTGCCTAGAGCCTGTGCTCTGCAACGAGAGACACCACTGCAATGAGAAGCCCACGCACCGAAATGAAGAGTAGCCCCCACTCGCCACAACTAGAGAAAACCCACGCGTAGCAAAGACCCAATGCAGCCAAAAATTAAAAAATTAAAAAAAAATCTTGAGACAAAAATTAAAACAGCATACCAAAATTTGGGGGATGCAACAAAAGTAGTTCTAAAAGGGATGTTTATAGTGATAAATACCTATGTTAAGAAAAAATAAAAATCTTACATAAACAACATAACTTTACACCTCGAGGAATTAGAAAAAGGAAAACAAACTAAGAACAAAAGTTAGCAGAAGGAGGATTACAAAGTTCAAAGCAGAAATAAATAGAGAACAGCAAAATAGAAAAGATGAATAAAACTACACATTGTTTTTTGAAAGATAAATAAAATTGATAAACTTTTACCTAGACTTACTAAGGAAAGAAAAGAGGACTCAACTAAAATTATAAATGAGAGAGATATCACAACTGATATCACAGAAATATAAAGGATCTAAGAGACTACTATGAACAATTATATGGAACAAACTGGCCAACATAAAGATGGATAAATTCCTAGAAACACACAATCTACCAAGATTGAATCATGAAGAAACAGAAAATCTGAACAGACCAATAATGAGTAAGAAGAGTGAATCAGTAATCAAAAACCCTTCAGCAAAGAAAAGCTGAGGACCAAATGATTTCGCAGGTGAATTCTACCAGATATTTAAAAAATGCCAATCCTTCTCAAACTCTTCCAAAAAACTGAAGGGGAGGGCACACTTACAAACTTATTTTACAAGATCATCGTTACCCTATTCCAAGGCCATGCAAAGAAACAAGAAAAGAAAACTATAGGCCAATATCCCTGATGAATATAGATGCCAATTCTCAACAAAATACTAGCAAATCAATTTTAAGAGCATATTTACAGTATCATACACCAAATTCAACAGCCCATTACTGTAATTCAATATTACACCATGATCAACTGGGATTTATCCCTGAGATGCAAGATGGTTCAACATATGCAAATACATGTGATTGTGATACACCACATTAACAGAATTAATGATAAAAATCATTTCTCAATAGATACAGAAAAATTTTGACAATTCAACAACCATTTATGATAAAAAACTCTCAAAGTGGGATAGAAGAAACATACCTCAACATAAGAAAGGCCATATATAACAAGTCCACAAATATCATCATACTCAATGGTGAAAGCTGAAAGCTTTCCCACCAAGATCAGGAATTAGACAAGGGTACACACTTTCACCACTCTTAATCAACACAGTACTAGAAATCCTAGACAGAGCAATCAGGAAAGAAAAAGAACTAAAAGGCATCCAAGTCAGAAAGGAAGAAGTAAAATTGTCTCTGTTTGCAGATTACATGATCTATTTATAGAAAATACTAAAAAGACTCCACCAAAAAAAAAACTGTTAGAGCTAAACAACTTCAGTAAAGTTTCAGGATACAAAATCAACATACAAAAATCAGCTGGGTTTCTATACACTAACAACAAACAATCTAATAAAGAAGTAAAGAAAATCATTTACAATGACATCAAAAACAATAAACTTTTTAGGAATAAATTTAACCAAGGAAGTGAAAGCTCTATACACTCAAACCTATAAGACATTGATAAATAAATTAATGAAGACACAAATGGAAAGATATTCATGTTCATGGATCAGTTAATATTGTTAAAATATCCATACTAACCAAAGCCATCTGTTATCTTGAGACAGAAGAACACAACTGGAGGCATCACACTTCCTGATTTCAAACTATATTACAAAGATATAGTAAATAAAATTGTATGATACTGGTATAAATCTGACACACAGACCAAAGGAACAGAATTGAGAGCTCAGAAATTAACCTGTGCATGATAACCTATGCATGATCAAGTAATATTTGACAAAGGATCCAAGAATACTCAATTGGGAAAGGATAGTCTATTCAATAAATTATGTTCAGAAAAGTGGATATCCACAGGCAAAAGAGTAAAATTTGAACCCTACCTTATACCACTCACAAAAATTTGCTTGAAATGGATTAGGGGCTTAATGCTAAGACCTGAAACTGTAAAACTCTTAAGAAGAAAACAAGGGAAAATGCTCCTTGACATTGGTCTTGACAATGACTTTTTAGATATGACACCAAAAGCACAAGCAACAAAAGCAAAAATAAAAAGTGAAACTTCAAACTAAAAAGCTTCTGTACAGCAAAATAAACCTTCAACAAAATGAAAAGGTAATCTACAGAATGTGAGAAAATATTTACAAATCATATTCTGATAAGGGGTTAATATCCAAAATATATAAGAAGCTCATACAGCTTATTAGCAAATAAATAATCTGATTAAAAAATGGGCAAAGGACCTGAATTGACATTTTCCCAAAGAAACAATAATTACATGAAAAGGCGCTCAACATCACTAATCATCAGGGAAATGTAAACCAAAACCACAATGAGATATAATCTCATATCTATTCGAATGGCTTTATCAAAAAGACAAGAGATAACAAATGTTGGTGAAGATGTGGCAAAAAGGGAACCCATGTACACTGTTGATGTATTTCCACTATGGAAAACACTATGGGGGTTCCTCACAAATTAAAAATAAAACTACCATATAATTCAGCAATCCTCCTTCTGAGCATTTATCTGACAGAAATGAAATCACTATCTTATAATGATATCAGCACCTCCAAGTTCATTACAGAATTATCCACAAAGACATGGAAACAACCTAAATGTCCACTGATATATCAATGGATAAAGAAAACTCAGTGTTTTATATATATATAAACACAATGTAATATTCATAAAAATGAAGGAAATCCTGCCATCTGCCACAACATGGATGAACCTTGAGGACATTATGCCAAGTAAAGTAAGCCAGAGCGAGAAAGAGAAATGCTGCATGATATATGTAGAATCCAAAGAGCTGAACCATAGAAACAGAAAGTAGATTAGTCATCATTGGGAGCTGGTGAGTGGGAGAAATGGGGAGATATTGGTTAAAGGGTACAAACTTATAAGTGATCTAATGTACAGCATGGTGACTATTTAACAATACTGTACTGTATACTTGAAAGTTGCTATAAAAGTAAATCTTAAATGTTCTCACTATAACAACAAATGGTAATTACGTGAGATGAAGGATGTGTTAACCTTATTGCAAATTTTACAATATATACGTGTATCATTGCATTGTACATCTTATACTTACACAATGTAATATGTCAATTATATATCAATAAAGCCAGAAAAAAAGATTCTTGGATCAACCATATGATGGGACAAAGCAGACAGCTTCCACACAAAATTATAAAACAGTTTTCTAAGTCAACTTGCTTATTTCCATTTGGTTTACTACTTATTATAGTTATTGTATTTTGGTACCTCTTTGTGATCACTTGGCCTCTGACAGTTGTTTTTCCATATCTTCACCATATATTCTTCATCTCATCTGGCTTTCTTCTGTCACTTAAGAGAAAGAAAGAAAAGCAAAACTCACTCAGTTTTTCTCAGAATATAATTCATGCTCTAAATCTTACTGATGCCCCAATTTTTCATCTTCCATGTGATTCTGATGACACAAATTTAATAGCTGTTCCTTTCACCACTCATAAAGTATATTTTCTTCAACAGGTTCCCTGTGATATATAAATTGTCCTATCATTATTCACCTCAACCTCAGTCTTACAAAAATTGGTTTTCACCTCCACTTCCAGTCAAGAAGATACTTTCACTGAAATAATATTAGAATTGTCAACAAAAAATAGCTCACCAGAGGAAACAAATATTGGGGCTATCCTTGCTGCTGTATCCAGTTTGTTCTCTTCAGAGACTTCCTAGCCTGATTTGTAAATGCTATTTATATCTACTCAGAAAGTCAGCCTGCATTCAGATACCAGTAATTGACTTGCCCTCATGGTAATAAACAATACTTATACTCTCAATTCTTTCTGTGCCCACTAGGATACTACATCTTATGTGAAAACCAGGCATACCTTGCCTACTGAATACACAGCTAGCCTGTGTACCTGTGCAATTGTTAGAGCCTTTCATACATCTCAAACATATGTCATCTGTTTTCCTGAACAAGATATCCCTAAATATTCAAAGAGAGGCTACTACAGTCAGCCCTCCTATCCACAGATTCTGCATTTGCAGCTAGTGGAGTCCCTAGAGGCAGAACCCTCCCATACGGAGGGCCGACTCTACTACACCATTTTATATATAAGGGACTGGAGCATCCACTGATTTTAGTATGCAGGGGTGGGTCCGGAACCAATCTCCCATGGATACCTGGGGACAACCATACCACCTATTCAGGAGAGCTTACAATTCACTCTTTATAATGTAAGCTGCGTTTTCAATGATGCAGTGATACAACTGGAAAAAGTTGTCCAAATTTTGTCTCTTACCCTAGGAAATGTCATCAATAACAGTATCTGTTTTGGTGATGCCCCAGATCAGTTTACATTGATTAACTGGGCTGTCGTAAACTAGCGCATACCCTTTGATTCCTCTTCAAGGAAAAATGTGTGCTATATAATATTCTTATTGCACTGGTGTAAATATGTGACTTCTCTAAAATAGAAGACCAAATGGCTCTATAAAAGACTCAGCTGGAAGCATGGAGATATTTCCATGATTGGGGTTTGTGGTCTAGGTCCTGGTTTCATAGCCCCTTACACAGACAAATAAACTTTTCTTTTGTCAGCTGCATGTAATGCAGCTGGCCAATGCATCCTGTTTCAAAGTAGTAATAAGAATGGGACACCACTGTCATACCAGATAATTCAACAACTTAACATGCCACAGAAGGAATAGGAAAGACAAACTCTTGCCCGACTAAAGACAACAACAACTTTCTGATCAACAAAATCTTGAAAACTATAGATCTGGGCTGAACAGAGTAATATTCTTTAGTCTGACTTCAGCTGCCCTTGGCCAAAGGAGTAACTGAGAAAGAAAGAAAAAAACCCCTTAGAGGATCCAATTGGCAACAGGAAGAAAACAACTAGTATGCAGTGTTTCATACTGGACGTGAAAAATTTCACAGACTATCAACATCAGATGAGGACTCTTCATCACTGTGATGGGACAAGACCAAAACAAGACCATTCTAAATTCACTGCAATGATGTCTGAAAATAGCCAGATGTAAGGGTACAAGGGCACTATTTAACAACAAAATACCAAATAATTTCCTTCTACTTACATTCCTTGCACCTGAGATAAATACATTCACACACACACACACCCCACTACACACCATACTGAGGATAAATACATAGCATCGCTCACATCTTATATACCATATGGTATATACTATAATGAGGTGGCCTCAGACCTTGGAAGACATCACACTGGAGTCCCACTGTTTCTCGCCAGAAGCCAGTGTCACTGCCCCGGGGCTTGAGGTCTCCTGGAAGGATACAGATTTGCCCCCTGGGTATGCGCAGTTCACTGTCTCATTCTGGCCTTGGGAAGTCCTGCTTCTGCACAGCTTTTGGCCCTGAGGTTCCCTCTCAACCTGGGCAGGCCCCTGGAGAGAGGCAACATGGCACTGTGACTCCAAGTTAGGCGATGAGGTCTGGGAGGATTGGGGTTTGCTTGATAGGTGGCATGAGCTAGATTCCCCAGGGCAAGCCTGAGATGAGAGGCCTGCGGCACCTGGGTAGCCAGGTGATTCTCATCCCAGGACTACCCTGTCCGCCCCCATGGAACTCTTGAGAAATGGGTGATCTGGCTTCTTCTGGAGAGAGTAGTGGCAGCAGCAGATCCTCACTGAATTTTGCTAATCTCTGAGCTGTTCCTGACACTCAAAGCATTCCAGCCCATCTTCCTCTGCCCCTCCATCAGGACCCTCACACAGCTGAAGCCATATAGCACACCCTGTGAGATCTAACTTCACCTTGTTTGCCTTCCTGGGAAACTCCATGCTCCACTCCACCCACCTGCACCAGGACTGGCCCCGGTGTCTCCCATTAAAAAATTGTTTGTCTCCCTCCAACCCACATTAGCTCATTAGAGGGAAGCCTATAATTCCCTCTCCTTACAAAAACATCTCATGATTTCTTCAATGTTTTTTCATTACTACGGCAACATAATAAACTTAACTGCCATTGAATACAATGGTGTTCTTTTTGATCTTTGGCCTTGGGCTTTATCAATGTTGATGACTGAGACAATGTCCCTGAAAATGTAACAGATGTATGTCCTTGTAAAGTGGTGCTAAACATACATGGGGAAAAAGATCCAAGTTTGGTTTGCAGAAACCTAATACCTCATACTTACTTCCCAGACCTAAGCCAGTTTACGGAAATGGAGCTAGGTCTCTGAAATAGAGCCCTAAGATATAACCATAACTGCATATGTTACATTTTTTCTAGACCAACCTGTGGCTACTTGCCTGGGTGTCTATTCAACAGGGAAAAGAAATAGCTGTCTGTTGGGCTGCACCCCGCAGACCAGCAGCCTTGTAATTGCCCAGCCTGGAGACCAAAGAAAGAGCCTAGAGACAGCTACAGAGACACCAATGGTTCATTGGATAGGGGAACTTACATGTCCAGAAAAAAAGGGTCCTGGAGTGACACCACACTGCGTACTGCAGCCAGCAAGAAGGACAAAACAAATCTTCACTACTTAAGGAAGATGGCGGCTACCATTTATAGGGGAACTGACGTCAGAATGGCTCATCAGTTACCAGGGAAACCAGTGGCTGGGGCAGGGGGCAAGCATGTAGGCAATTACTGATTAAGCCCTATAATCAACAGGATTGGATAACCATGTGGGTGAAGCAGGAACTGGTAGAGGGGGCGGCTATATAAAGAGCAAGAGAACAACTACTATCTTGTATGGCCTGACCGTACAGTGTCATTATTATACAGAGCACTTCCTATCGTGGAGAATTCAGTGATTCCTGCCCCCCACAACCCGCCCTTTGGGAGAAAGATATCTTATGCAAAGGTATTTCAAGGGCTTTTGTTAGAAGATCTTATCCACTGCCATGATTTCTCATTAACTATCACGTCTGGTGAAGGAATAGACTGCTTAACAAAGAGAGTCCAGACAAGGAGTCACACCCGCAGAATATTTTTACCGTGTTCTACGTAATCTAGAAGCAGCTGGTTTGACAGAATTATATTATAACCCACAGAATGCTCAGTTTTAATGCCAGCTGGCAGACAACTGCCTGAAAGATTGAAGTGCTTTTCTAAATAATTCAGTTTATAACATCACCAGTAGCTGTCTCTTCCATAGCCAGAAACATAGATCCACAAACCAAGGGATGTGGGGTGGGAATGGCCTTTCTTACTACTGTCAAATAACCCACTAGACTCCGTGGGTTTCAAGGTTTTATTGTATAAGGAAAAATTGCTTCCACCATGGAATATGGCAATGATCTCAATCACTTGAAAGCTAAGACAACACTCTGGCCATTATAGCTTCCACATGCCACCAAACCAATACATAAAGAAGAGGATGGTTAAACTGCATGACAGCTGGTTGGTCCTAATTCCTAAGCAGAAAATGAACAACTCTGGTCTATACTGGTACCAAGATGACCATGAGTGGAACCCAGAGGATTCACTAGGGCACCTGTTACAGTCTCTGCCCAGAAGTCTTTTTCAGTGGAAAAGTACTGAGGCTACATGAAGACAAAGCTAACGAGGACTCAGATCTTAAAAGCAGTTTGAGTCATTTAGCCAAATAAAGAACCAGGTCCATCTAGGTGCTGGTAGAAGGTAAAGGAAACAGAATTTGTGGTAGAAAAAGAAGCTACAAATATCAATTTAAGCTTTATAAGCAGTTACAGAAGTTTTGTTCTGTATTACTTCATTCATTTCTTCTCTTTTTACTTACTACTTTATATGGTTGAATAATATTTTTGGTTTCAGCTGAGAATGCAACTCAATTGCCAACACCCTACAGGATATGGTAGCTAAAGAGAATTTTTGTATCCTTTGTGTCAGGAGTACAAAATTTTCACCCCCAAAAAACCCAAAAAACCCTGTTTCCCACCCTAGAGTCATTCTCTACTTTCTGTACCCTGTTCTGTAACTGAGAAGTTGACTATTATTGGCCACATCAGTAGATTTCCTTACTTCTCAGTTTATGATGTAGTTTCAACAAAAAGAGATGGTGACAGGAGATCCACAGAATGAAAAGAGAGTTAGAGGTATTTGGTTCTCTAACTCCTATCATGTCAGATCTCTTTGCTTTGGTTGCATCTATCAAAGGGAGAGAATTCTTGCTTGGTGGCTCTCTCCATCTCTCTCTGTCTCTGTCTCTGTCTCTGTCTCTCTCTCTCTCACACACACACACACACACACCCTCAGCTTTTCCCTCTCCCTCTTTCTGGCTTTTCTTTCCTAGTACTTTAAGTATTAGAGCTGGAAATAACTCCCTATTGTTACTATACCTTGGTACTGCATTAACCTTTGTGTCTTTTCTTTTTTTTTAAACTCTTCTCCACACCTTTGTAAATGCTTTAATTCTCCCCAAATTATTTATTTATTTATTTAACGTCTATTTATCCATTTTCCCCCCAAATTATTTTATTGCCCTCTTTTCCTCCAAACCATTTCAAAATTTCTGAGATTTTCGAATATGGTTTATAATGCTTTGTTCTAGTTTTTCATTTTGTTTTGCATTAGAGAATATCATCTCTGTTTCAAACACATGTATATCCAAATTTGCATTTGTATAGTCAACAGATATTTACTGAACATCTATTCCAGGCAAGAAACTGCTCTAAAAGGATTACAAATACAATAATAAACAAAACATACAAAAGTCTACTCCTAAGGAGCTTATATTCTAGCAGGGAGAAACATACTACAAACACATAATCAAATAAATATAAAAATTCATCTCATATTTTTATCTATTTTGGTTTAAGTCTATAATTTAAAATGTTTTTATCATGCCATTACACATTTCTCAAAACCCACAGAATGTACGACACAAAGAGTGAATCCTATATGTAAACTATGGACTTCAGTTAATAACGTATCGATATTGGTTCATCGACTTTAACAAATATACCACACTAAGGTAAGATGTTAATACTAGGGAAACCATGGAGGGAGAAGGAGGAGAGGGAACATATGGGAACTCTATATTTTCCCTCACTTTTTTAACACCCAAAACTGCTCTAAAAAATAAAGTCTATTAATTTAAAAAGTGTATTGGAACTATGCTTTCTATCTCATTTATCTTCTTTTACCTTAGAATTTCATTGTTATAATAATAATTTAATATACTAGTTAAGAATTTTTTCCAGCAAGGAATAACAAAATAGCAGTGTCTTAAGATGGAAATTTATTCTTGTCTTAGGAAGAAGAAAATTCTGAAGTGAGTGGCCCTGTCTGATAAAATGAACTTGATTATCACTGGGGACCTCCTCTTCCTTCACCATGCTAGGATGTGGTTCCTCTAATCAAAGCCAGCTATGCCCAAGATGACTATGATGTTTAATCATGCACACATTCTATTCTGCGAATGAAGGAAAGGGGAAAAGCAGCAACAACAAAGAAGGCCCTCATCTTACCTTTGTTGACTCTCTTTGGGCAGCCTGCCCAGATGTTCCACAGAACACTTGCATTTATATCTCATTGGCAAGACCTTAGTCACATGGTCACATGGCCTATGGAAGGGTAGGGAATATTAATATATTTTAGTTGGATGTATGTTAACTCAGAATAAAATTGTAGATCTCCTAAACTGAACACCTACTCATGCCTTTATGTGTCTTGGACCTGAAGATACAACAATGAACCAAATAGATAGGATGAATCTGTTTCAACTTTAAGTGAGCTTACCCTCTGGGGGAGAAAATAAATTTAAAAATTATATGGGACAAAATTATATATGGATGATAATATATATATGTTTGTCTCAATCTATTGTCCATATATATAAAAGTAAATATATAAATATGTATAAATATATGTATATAAATGTATATGTATGTATATAAATATATGTATGTTTCTTTTTATAAATATAAATATTCACTCGTGTTCATGTGTAAGACATATATAACAAATTAATGTGTATGGTAATTACACAATGACTAGTTACTATTAAGCGAAATGGAGAATATAAGAGGAAATAATGAATTAGAAACTGACTGAAAGGCTGATTTTGTTCAGGCAGGGAAAGCCTTTCTGAGGAAATTACATTGAGTTCAGTCATGAATATTGAGAAGGTGGGAGTCATGCATAGATCTGGAAGAAGTTTCTAAGCCAAAAGGTCAGCGAGTACAAAGGAACTGAGTTTGGCCCATTGAAAAGAGATAAGTTTGGCTGGAGTCTAGTGAGCAGGGATGTGAGAGGAGGGAGATGATGTCACAGCAGTGCATGACAGCCAGACCATGAAAGGTCTTGTACAAACTGATAAATAATAAATAAATCATGCTAAGAATGATGGGAGGCCATAGGAATGTTTTAAGTGGAGGCATCATTATTTGAGTTATCCTTAAGAAAGCTTGAAAGCTTGCACTGACTGCTCTGTGTATATGACAGAAGAACAAGAATGAACAGAGACCATTTGGAGGCAATAGCAGTAGCACAGTCAAGAAATAATGACTATACCAGGGACACGTGAATAGAAAGAGTTAGAAAGCATATGGTATCGCTTCCAGTAATTTTTTCAGAAATAGTGATGGTATACATTTTAAACTATTACTTTACTTTCCCGTTCCGCTACCTATTTTAAATGGTATATTTTTCTTTTACTTAATATAAAAAATAGTAAGATTACTATTGTCAGCTTCATTGTTTCAAGAACCCAAACATATCATCGGGGACATAGGTTCTTTCTTAAGTTTATAATATTATGAAATATTTTGAACATACAATAAACTATAAGGAATAATATAGTGCATACTGAGGCATCCACTGCTCATCTTAATAAATAAAATTTCAGAAATATATTTGAAGCTTTTTTAAACATATTTCAATGCTATTCTCTAAAGATCAACTGAACAAAAACTATCATGAATTGTAGTCATATATGTGGATAACATACACATATGTTAATCATGTACATGTAGTTAATAATGTATATGCATTACTAATTACATAGATATCTGACAAAAATAATATAGGTACACATATATATAATACCTTGGGATATTTTATGCATTTATGTACATAGTATGCCATGTATATATTCTTCATTTCACTGATATTAATTTTGTGAAATTCATACATGAAAATGCATAAACTATAGCTTTATATACCCACCTGATGGCCAGTGGCATGCCGGTAAATGTTTAAGAACCAGCTTTCCAGATAGACAGATGATAGATAAATAGAAACATAACATATGTTATTGATATTAAAGATGTGCAGCACACAATTTACAAATAATAAAAAAGAAATACACTTTATTGAACATTCCAAATAGTAAATTGATTCTTACAAAATGCTGCCGTTGATTTGGCTAAACTCACAACCATAAACAAACTGAGCTTGCATCTAATGAACTGGTGTAGCACTGACATGAAAATTGATATTTTCTTGATATTAACAAGTAAGAGAAAGTGAAATAATAAAGTATATATTGGAACTTCCCTAGTTTGTTGACCACCTGTGTGTGATTTCTTTGCTGGAAAAGATTATAGTTTCCAAATACTGGAAAGATATCCCCACAAAACTCGTTGTGCCATTCACGATGTAATGGTCACAGACACGACAAAAGTTTCAAGTTGAATCTGTACTATTAACACATTCATACCAATTTGTAGCATTTTCCAATTTCAAGTTACCAAGCTAATATCTGCAGTAACCAGGCTGGGAAAGCCATGCAAAACACAGAAATAAATGCTCTCCAGTGCTGGCTCAGATGTGGCCACAGAGAGAGAAGTACAAGAAGAACCTCCTGCAAAACAGAACTGGTTACAGCCAGATGAGGCACCCAAGATATATACTCTTCTTGACAAGAAACTTTCTGCCATTTCATAAGAACTGGAATTTGCTATTGACTAGTGACTGTGACATGTTTTATTCTCTCCATTTCTAAATGGAGATTTACTGTGACAACTAATACACAATTTTATGTGTGATGCAAGGAGATAACCTGAAGAAGCTCACACAGGACCTAAGGTCCTGAACTGGGAGCTGGATGCCACAAATGAATGCTTGGGAAGGGAATAGACTATGGAAGATGCTTCTAGTTGTAACCCATTAAACACATTCTATTTTCTTTGGTAATTAAGCCCTCAAATGTTTTATAGGCATATGTTCACACAGAAAAAAATATATATTACATTTCCCAGCTTCTTTTGCAACTGTGCATGGCCATGTGCATGACGTGACTGAATTCCGTCCAGTGGGATGTGAAATAACTTCCGATAAGTATGACATCCGTAATTCCTTTTCAAGGGAGGAAATGAGGCTTTTTCCTCCCTCTCTCCCATTTTGCTGTTTGGAATGGGTTTAAGGATGGAAGCGTCATAGACCACGTGGATGAGAGCAACAACCTAGGGTTGATTTAACTTCCAAGCACTTAGGGAGAAGCTGCCTAATGGGAGGAGGCTGCCTCTACAGTGTATATTCCAACAGTCCTGCCACCTTATTTCAGGAGCAGTGACAGTGAACGCCTGAGGGCAGCTGGTCATTAAATGCTGTCTTCCACTCGTCATCCAAGCACAGATTTTGTGCTACACTGATATTACCTGGAGGAAAACAGCAAGCTTGTCAAAGGGAACACAGGCAGAGGCAAGGAAAACATATTAAAGTTTTCCTCCAATCTATTCTGTTACATAAACCTCTGAAATCTCTCTTATGTGTATTATAGCAACTCAATTCTTACAGATATGTGAATTCAAAACAGCCTTTAATATCCCCAGAGATTTTTCAAGTTTTTGGATGCCGCTGGAGTTCCTGGAATTCCTGTTTATTTTCCCTCTTGCTTCTAGATTCTCTTCAGTACTGATTTGAGGGAACGAGCCAGCAGGCTGCCGGAGATTTGCACTATCTTCACAGGAACCCGAATATACAGGTGTACACATTTTCTTTCTCTTCAACAAAGAAACAAACAAAAAAGGAACTTGCTTAAGAATTCAAAGGAAGCAGAAGAGCCTGTCATGTTTATATTTCAACTTGAGATTACTTTGATGGTAAACTTTTTCTTTTTTTTGCGGTACGCGGGCCTCTCACTGTTGTGGCCTCTCCCGTTGCGGAGCACAGGCTCCGGACGTGCAGGCTCAGCGGCCATGGCTCACGGGCCCAGCTGCTCCGCGGCGTGTGGGATCTTCCCGGACCAGGGCGTGAAGCTGTGTCCCCTGCATCGGCAGGCGGACTCTCAACCACTGCACCACCAGGGAAGCCCTGATGGTAAACTTTTGAGAGATGTTTCAAATACTGAAATGATCTAACTTGGACAGTTGCCTAATATTTGGTCAACTAATCCTAATTGCTATCACTCTACTTAGGCCGGCAAGTATTATAAATCTGTATGAAAAACAGACTTTAGATAATATACTATTGAGTTATAAAAACCAACAAATATTAAGGCATTTAATAAAGGCTCATTCATATAGTTTCATCTGAGTTTTGCTTTGCTTACTTGAAAAACTGTAAGTGCTATTGTATTCCTGGTTAGTACTGTGTGGCTTGTAAAAGACTGGTCACCTCAAGTATTAATGTTTGCTAGAAGTTATTTGGACTTTATGAAAACTGGAATAATTGATTTCATTTATTCAGTTTTATTAATAAAACTAAAAATTTAATTCTAATATTAAAATGTAATTTAAAATTCACTTACTTATATACAGTTGTTCAAATTTTACATTGTACTATTTTTCCATTTTATAAATCCAAAAAATAATTTATTACTTAACAATTTATTATGGTGTCATATAGGTCCAGAAAGCAAGCCTCCCACCTAAGTTAAATGTGATCTTTAATTAAACATCTCTAAGTGTTTCTGATGCCTTTAGATTTACTGTACTTGATCTATGCCCAAGTACACAGAATAAGTATTTCTTCCAATACACATGAAAGCTAATAGAGTTTTTCTATCATGAGTGTATGAGAGAAATAAAAAGTCAATCACCTTGTGAATGAATTTTAAATGTGGCAGTCAGTGGGTTTTTGAACATTATTGCGTCAGGATATTTTATTAGAAGTCCCTGCACTTATATACCTGATTAAAGCAATTCATCACTACCCTTTCCATCTGAAGAAGTTTCACTGACTGAGAGTTAATTTACTGTATAGACTATGATTTGGTAGGGCCTGAACCTTTTGTTCATGAGTTAGTTAACAATACAATTTTATTGATATTTCTTTTTAGCCTCACATGCATGCTCCATTTTATTGGAATGAATAATTAATTAAGTAAACCATTCGGCTTCGTGAATTACAAAAGAAAAAATACTATAATGTTTGTATTTATAATCGCTCTGACAGTCAAGTATTGTACAAGTATTAGAAAAAAAGAGTCCTGAATAAATAAAAGCCCATGAATAAATGAGTATGTTTCAATATGTTTAAACAGTAGAGAGAATAATTTTTCAGTTTCAGATACTGAAAATAATGATGAGGAAGCTGAATGAACAGTTCAATTTTTTAGTTGTGACTTTTAATTACTGTTGCTTTTGTTGTTTTTCTTTTCTGTGCTCAGCACCAATAGTGAGTCTTGACCGTTGCCATATCTTGCATCTGGCGAGCGCAATTTTAAGAGAAACTCTAAAATCATCAACTTATCATAAAATGTGATTATTCTAATAAAGACAGTTTAATAACCTTTTAATAGAGAAACTGGTTTGTTTAATCCCACTGAATTCTGCTGCTTTTCTATACAACCACGGAGCTCACTCTTTCATCTGTTAAACATGAAGGCTGACTGCAGAAAGCTGGGAAAACACTGGGGAGTGGAAGGTGAATAAAAAAAGATCAATGTTCTTGAGGTTTATCCAAGAGGGCCCTCAATTCCAGTTGAAAGGGCTCTTAAAACATCGTACCCCAGTCTCTACTTCTCTTAAAGATTTTTGGTAATAATTTTCTTATTTATCTCATGTTCAATTTATTATGTTCTGCTTGTTTTTATATCTATACAAACTTGTATTTCAATTTTGTAAGTCATAAATGTTATATTTCTTTCAATCGCATAACGGTGTTATTCTCTCTCCACCACCCTCCTCCATAACCTAAGTTTTCTGTCTTTGTTGTTGTTCATGTTCCAAATAGACTTATTTTTTACACTCAAGCTAAGTGAAAGAGAAACTAATGGTTAGGAACCTGGCCAAAAAATGGTTGTAATTTTTTGGCTACTACTAGGCTTTATAATTAAGGTTAGAATCACAAGATTCATTCTTAGGAAGGACACTTGACCGAAGAAGGGGGCCATAAACCACCTTTAAGCAAAAGCACAAATCTGAAATCCTATGGGCAAAAATTATTGTTTTGAACACTATCAATTTCTTGCCTTCAAGATGGATGCATCAATTTTTCCCAAATGTGTTCCTTTATTTGTGTTACTTTCAGTGTTTAGAAAAAATACATTTTACTGAATGCCTCTAACTTTACTTATATAGGCAAAACCTAACTTAATTGACTCTTTACAAGAAATTTGTGGTGAGATCCCCATCTTAACAGATGCAGTAACTGACACACAGAAATAAATTAGACAGTTTCTCTAGCTAGAAAAGAGCTGAACAGAGGATCAAAACACTTGTGGTGGCAGAGGGAGTCACTGGGAACTACAACTGCTTACCTGCGCTGCAGGCGTCAAGAAATGTGTTAGCTGGGGCTTCCCTGGTGGCGCAGTGGTTGGGAGTCCGCCTGCCGATGCAGGGGACACGGGTTCATGCCCCAGTCCGGGAAGATCCCACATGCCACGGAGCGGCTGGGCCCGTGAGCCACGGCCGCTGAGCCTGTGCGTCCGGAGCCTGTGCTCCACAACGGGAGAGGCCACAACAGTGAGAGGCCCGCGTACTGCAAAAAAGAAAAAAAGAAAACAGAACACTTGTATACTTACTCAGCATGGTGTAGTTGTTAAAAATATAAATGTGCCAGTCTAGGTACCTGAGTTCCAACCTTGCCTCTGCTTCTAATTTACTGTGTGATTTCCACTTAATTTACCTTTCCAAAAGTCTGTCTTTTTATGTGTATCACTATAAAATGCTGTTTCTATATCATAAGTTTGTTTAAAGAACTGAATGAAAAAATCACAGAGCATAGGGCTTATTGCAGGGTAAATGTCCAATAAGTACTAGTTGTTGCTTTCCTTTATGTGAACTAAATTGTAATGAAGTAAATATATGTTTTCTTTTTCCCTAACTTTGTGAAATTAAGTCAAAGAATGAAACATTACAAAAATACAATTCTATCAATGTGTAAAAATACACTTGAGGGCTTCCCTGGTGGTGCAGTGGTTGAGAATCTGCCTGCTAATGCAGGGGATACGGGTTCGAGCCCTGGTCTGGGAGGATCCCACATGCCGCGGAGCAACTAGGCCCGTGAGCCACAACTACTGAGCCTGCACGTCTGGAGCCTGTGCTCCGCGACAAGAGAGGCCGTGATAGTGAGAGGCCCGTGCACCGCAATGAAGAGTGGCCCCCGCTTGTCACAACTAGAGACAGCCCTCGCACAGAAACGAAGACCCAACACAGCAAAAATAAATAAATTAATTAATAAACTCCTACCCCCAACATCTTCTAAAAAAATAAAAATACACTTGAGATACAGGGTCCTAAAATTTTCCTTCAATGGATACATGATTTATAGAAGTTAGTTCAAAAGAAATATAGGGGAATGAGTAATAAGAGACTGTGTTTAGGGAATGTACAAGCATAAAAAGAGGCTTAGGTAACTAAGTTCAAGGACCTCGGTACAGACCACCCACCTGTGAGCTCAGCTTTTCTCTGCATTCATTCTCAGGCAGGCTTGCTCCTTAAGAAGTGCAAGGTACTAGAAAATCCAGTCTTATATACCTTAAATTCAAGAAGAAAGAATGATTTCTTTCATGATCATTTTTTAACTATCCCTAATTAGCTCTATTTGGGTCACATTCCTGAACCAATCAATGTAAGATGTGGGATGAAATATATAGATTTTCCAAGCTTAAATGAGCTTAACCTCACACCTAATTATGCAGTATGGCCCAATCAAATTACCTGGACTTTGGGAAGATTAGTGGTTCTCCAAACACAACTGATGATATTGTCAGAAGTTTAAATGTATGCCTGGTTGTTTAACAACAAACCAACCAACAAATTAAAACAAAACTAAGTCAAGGAGTGTCACAGCACTTGCATATACTCGAGAGTTGAATTTAAAATGGACTAGACCGGAGAGTATTGCAAATCTTGACGTAATAGATGCCAGGGGTCTGAGCTCAGACACAATAATGAAGAAGAAAAGTTTTTAAATTATAGATATTTAATATTAAGGTCAGTGAATGGAAAAGATGTTTAATGAATAAGAAGAAGGCGTCAAGAATAGCTCCTAGACTTCCAGATGGGCCTGATCTGGAGTAATGAAAACAGAAATGGAGCAGTTGTAGGAAATGAGAGCTTGATATATCCCAGAAATTAGGCTAAGTGCTTTCTTACATAAATTATTTCTATTTAATCTGCATGAAAACAGTGATGAAGTATTCAGTCTATTTGACAGAAGAGTATACTAAGCCTTAGAAAGAACTTTTATAAAACCCCTAAGACTGGAGCTAAAACTTTCTTATAGCCCTCTTTCTGTGACAAGATAAGAAATATATACATATTTCCAGTGAATATATATCAATATATCCAATGGGTAACAGAGGTAGATTTAAAATACCCTGAACAGAATATGTAAGAAAATTTTATTGAGATAGAAATGTGAAATATGTAAATAACATTTAATGCACTAGTAGCTTTACTAACAAAACTAGTCCTTCAATTCAAAAAGGCCATATTTTTCACCACTGGAAACTTTTAAAAATCTATGTATACATGTCAACATATATATTCATCTCATTCGTTAATGTTTTTGCTTCCTCCATGTGTGTGCATGGATAACTGGTGTGTACAACACTGGTGCATATTTTCATTAAATCAGTCTCAACAGATTAAGAAAACTTTATGTATTATTGGTCATTCTTAATATTCTGCATTGTCTATAAGCATCTGAAATCACAGTTATCAGTCCATAATCTTTTCCAAATAATTTTCTGAATTAATTCATGGGCAATTCTTACACGGTTCTTCTGACTGTAAACCAAGAACACATTCATATTAGTTTTGTACTTTCTCCCTTCTCCCCACATTTTAGTGAAACTGCTTTTAATCAGATCACCAAACTCCTGTCAGATCCATTCTTCTTGGGCCATGTGAGAAGTGTCCCACCCCCGCCAAGTCTCCCAAACCAAATTCCTTTCTTCAGCACGATCCACCTAGCCAACACTTCATTTTTCATAGGTCTTTTCACTTTCAAAGTCATACTATTCAATGGGAAAATGAGATAAAAACACCATCTGTGTCCCCCTGTAAATTAATTCAATTTACTAGATAAGATTGCAGGTTTATTTTAGCAGGATCACTTGTTCCTGCACCAGTCCGAAGGGCGTAGGGGTTGACAGGTTTGATAAATCTTGGCATGCTCTCTGGCATTTCTTGGTAAAACATTTCTGAAAAGCGAGACATTTCCAGATTAGCTTCATGTGGGTGTTGTCTCTTAAAATTCTGACCTTATTTTTCAGAAACTGTCGCTTAACTTCCCAAAGAGTTAGGAGATTATGCCACGATTTACAGTAAGTTAGTGGTTTCATTTTCATGGGTACTGCTGTTGCTGTTTCTATCCTTTTCCTCTGGATGTCCTAAGAACCACAAAGAAAAGGAAACTTCTTACCTATCAAATAGGCTATTATTTCTGCTCTTTTAAGTCAGTGATATCAATTCCTTGTCAAAGATAAGGAAGGTTTCAATACTGCTTTTTTTATCACTGTTATTCCTTAACATCATTTAGAGATTATCATCCCATTATACCTCCATGCAGCTTTTTTTTTTTTTTTAAAGAGCTGGGACTTTTAAGTTTAATTTTTTCATTGAAGTATGGTTGATCTACAATGTTTCAGGTGTACAGCAAAGTGATTCAGATATATATTATTCTTTCTCAGACTCTTTTCCATTATACCTTATTACAAGATATTGAATATAGTTCCCTGTGCAATATAGTAGATCCTTGTTGTTTATCTATTTTATATATAGTAGTGTGTATATGTTAATTCCAAACTCCTAATTTATCCCTCCCTTCTCTCTTTCCCCCTTTTTAAAAAATATCTTTATTGGAGTATAACTGCTTTACAATGGTGTGTTAGTTTCTGCTGTATAACAAAGTGAATCAGCTATATGTATACATATGTCCCCATATCCCCTCCCTCTTGAGCCTCCCTCCCACCCTCCCTATCCCACCCCTCTAGGTGGTCTCGAAGCATCGAGTTGATCTCCCTGTGCTGTGTGGCAGCTTCCCACTAGCCTTTCTGACTTACTTTACTCTGTATGGCAGACTTGAGGCACCATGCAGCTTTAATGCAATTCTCTAAAAGTGTTATCTCCCTATTGTGACATAGATCACATGGATGTTAAACTGGATTCCTGCATTTGTTCTTAGTTCTCCACCCAGAGATCCTGGTCAAAGGAAATTCAGTAAAGCCTGTCCAATTTAAATTAGTCCCGGATTTTTAATTTTCCATTGGATATTTTTATTACTGGTTACAGTAAAATAAGTATGAATTTAGTAGACTTTTAGTCCTTGCAAGGTTATGACTAGTAGTATCTGAGAGGTATTTGCAGTTAACTGATTTCTCACTTTAATATGGAGTTAATCTGAAAAAATAACCAGTGATAATTCTTTGCTTTTTGCTTGTAATATAACTAATAGCATTCCATTAGGGTTATTCACTGGTAAAATAAACACGAGCTCCTCGGGAGAGCTGGTGGTAGGACTAGCTAATGCTGCTGCCCCTGCCACCTCTTTGATGTAGCAACCAATTTTTCTGTGGCCTGCACTGTGGTTTGTGAGATGTGCAAAGCCTCTGGGTAATCTGGTAATCTAGTGGAGGAATCAGTGAGAATGTTAGAAATAATAGTTTAGGGTGAATGTGAAATATATGCAGGAAATGGTGGAAAAAGTTAAGAAAGTCTAGACATCATGTAAACTGTGTTTTATGTTTCTTTGTGATATCTTGTTCTATGGATAAATCAGGATTTTTAAAATTTATTTTATTGTTTGGTAGCACTATTTTATTTTGCAATAAACTCTTTGAGCCGCAATAAATTAAAATATAGGGAACTTCATGTTTATTTACTAAACTTCTATTTCTTAAGAAAGTCGATTTTAACATATAATTTGCACATAATTTTTATTGGCACTTGTAGTCTACCACAGAGGCTCCAGTGATATTGATTCTATAAATGTTTGAAGATGCATCAACATTTACTCTGAAAGTTCTTACTATTTTAATGATTGTCTAGAGGTCACTGTGTAAAGTACACAACTGCTGAAATTGCATTGGCATATGACATAATTTTTCTCATTTAAATAAAATATAGTTTTTTATGTGTCTGTGTGGTCCTTCCACAGAAAGAGAGTTAGGGGTAGAAATGGTTTATTTGGGGCATGGAGATGTAATGCCTGTGCAGTAAACAGAATAATACTCCCTGCCCCCCGCAAACGGCCATGTGCTAATGGTAATCCTTGGAACTTTTGAATATTTTGAATATGCTACTTAATCTGGCAAAAGGGACTTTGCAGATATGATTAAACATCTTTGATTCTTATAGGTAAAAAGAGGGAGGCAGGTGGATCAGAGTTAAAGTGATTTTAAAATGCTGTGCTTCTGGCTTTAAAAATGAAGGAAGAGAGCTTCCCTGGTGGCGCAGTGGTTGAGAGTCCGCCTGTCGATGCAGGGGACATGGGTTTGTGCCCCGGTCCGGGAAGATCCCACATGCCGCGGAGCGGCTGGGCCCGTGAGCCATGGCCGCTGAGCCTGCGCGTCCGGAGCCTGTGCTCCACAACGGGAGAGACCACAACAGTGAGAGGCCCGTGTACCGCAAAAAAAAAAAAAAAAAAAAAAAAAAAAGAAGGAAGAGACCACAAGCAAAGGAATGCAGGCAGTCTGTAGCATATGGGAGAGGCGAGTAGATGGATTCTCTAACAGAGCCTCCAGAAAGAATGAAGTTCTGTCAACACTTTTTCAGCCTAGTAAAAACCATTTTGTACTTCTGACTTCCAAAACTGTAAGATAATAATTTGATGTTACCCTAAACCACCAAGTTTGGTATTTTGTTACAGAAGTAATAGGACACTAATAGAATCTGTGAAAGATAGGGAGAAAGGAGGATCTGCTGGAGAAAGGCTTCAGACTGCAACGCAGATATGACACCTGTGAAAAAGGTAGTATTCGTTTGCTCGGGCTATCATAGCAAAATACCCTAGATTTGGTGACTTAAATAACAAACCTTTTTTCTCACAGTTCTGGAGGCTATAAACCCAAGATTAAAGTTCTGGTGGGGCTGGCTTCCTCTGGCTTCCTCTCCTTGGCTTGCAGATAGCTACCCTCTTGCTGCCTCTTCACATGGTCATTCCTCTGGTGTCTCTCTTCTTATAAGGACAACAGTCATAATGGATTAGGACCCCACTGTGATGGCCTCATTTAACTTAATCGCCTCTTTAAAGGCTCTATCTCTAAATACAGTCGCACTCTGATGTATGAGAGTTTAGGGCTTTGACATAATGGATTTGAGGGACACATTATTAATTCCGTAACAGGGAAGAAAAAGAATTGGCAGACACTGACACAGATTGCAGTGTAAATCTGACAAAGTCTCAGTAAAACCAATTGTCCAGAATAAAGATTGCCCAATAAATGAGTCTCAATTTGTGCAGAAATCATCAGGTCCTAGTATTTCATTGTGTTCAGTCATTGTCTGTGACTTCCCTGAAAGAGAGCAGGGCCTCAGCTCAAATGCTGCAGGAGGTCCCAAATGATGCAGCTGGAGACTGTTATCTGAATACATTCCTCCCAGAAAGAAAGGCACCTGTTTTTTGAAGGCAAATCAAAATGTCACATCTCCATTACTGCCACAATTAATTTTGCTCTTTTTTTATTCCAGTTTTTCTTGTGCACATATGAAATGTGAAACAATAGCTCTTAACATCTTGGCATTATCAGCAGAATAAATGTTGCCAGTTTTAAAACATGCTATACGACAGATGCTCCAAATACAGAATCAGTTAACTTAATATCAATAATGGTTTATATTGTAATGGAATGCTTATAAAACTTTTGGAAGTTTATTCTTCAAAGATGAAGTTTTGTTATTATTGTAAATAGTATTGTAACCTCAATTAAAAGATTTAACATTGAAGACAAAATTACTTGTCTTTGAGATGATAACTAGAAAACAAATATTAATATAGCACAGCATCATGATAAAAAAACCTGTTGTTAATAAATTAAGAAACCTATGGAATAGAAATATACTTGGAATTGTTTGTCATACACAAATGTGCATCTCTATCAAATACAACATTCTAACAATCAATGCAGAAGTTACAGTTGTCAAAATATACACATAGTTTATAAGTAGACAGAATAACTATACTACAAAATTTTGGGACAAAGCTAAAGTTTAATGTAAAATTATATTTTCTCTTTGCTGCCATCACCAACTGGACTTTAGAAATGTTTAAGCTTTTGAATAACTATTTGTTTAATAAACTTATGTACATATTACAATGATACTGATTTTTAATGTCTTGCAAATTGAGAAATTTTATTCAAAATGAGTTGGAAAATTTTAACAAAATAGCTATTGGATACAGCACCAAAAATTTTTTTTAGCTTTTTAGTCTTAGAGAACTGTGATTGGTGGAAACAAAGCTTTCAAACAAGAAGATATTAACAGCTATTTACAGAAGGGCAAAATGATAAAATCTGCAATCATATATAAGACTTCCTGTTTTTATATATATATATTTAATTAATATCTTAGCTTTTGAGAAGAATATTTGGATGCAGCCCCCATTTCACTGGGTATATTTATAGTCTGTACCAGAATGGAATTAAATTGAGAAAACCTGTGATTTTGCAGCATTTAAGTTTGGCAAACATTTAAAATATAGACAAGAGTTTTAACGAGTTTTTCATTGTAAAAACTTGGATTAGGTATTTTGCTGAATGAAAGTAAGAGACAATACCTGTGTGAATATTTGGGCTAAAATATTTATATATTTCAATATTGAAAAAATATGATTGATAACATCAATTTAACAAAATGTAGCAGAATTTGCTCTGAGCTACCTCAACAACTATGAGGAAATTGTTTCCTCAATCAAACGTATTGTGTCAGACAGAGAAGAGTCAACTGAAGATTCTACAATTTCAAACTAACCATAAAATGTAACTTTGAAGAATATTTCAAGCAAAAATTTTTAAAAATGAGAGACTATTTATAAAAACATGGCCTTCCAAAAATTGCCAGTGATAATGTACTGTGGACGAAATAGATAAGAGACTAAGTAAACTACAAGATTATATGTGAAGGTAATAATTCTGCTTATGTTTTGTCTTAATATTCAAAAAATTGATATAAACTAGGTTTTAAAATTTTGATTTTGCTTTAACATGCACATATCCATATATATGAGATAGTTCTAATTTTGAAAATAGTTTATGCATAGAAATATACTTCAGGTCAACGAATACAAGTCAACAAATTTATACATCAATAAATATTTCAAATATTGTATATTTTAAATTATTTAATTACTTCATTTCATTCTTATAAATAGCTCACTATAGGCAATAATTTACATGGGCTTGCCATGTATAAGGGTTTTGAAAGATATTTTTCTGATTGTCATGCTTGCAAAATGAAGAAAGGGCCTGGTAGTCAATTTTATGTATAATTAAAAAGCAATTTAGTAAGAAAATACAAGATTTTTCTCTTTACTAGACGGTAACATTGACTGCAGGAGTTTATGCATTCCCAGTGATTTAAACTTGGTTTCATTGAGGGAAATTTCCTGGTGGTCCAGTAGTAGGACTCCATGCTTTCACTGCCAAGGACCAGTGTTCAGTCCCTGATCTGGGAACTAAGCTCCCTGAGGCAGTGTGGCATGGCCAAAAACAAACAAACAAACAAACAAACCCTTGGTTTCATTGAGCAAGATAAAGTAGCTAAGACAATAAAAATAGGTATAATTTCTAACACTCAAGCCTTAAAGCAAAAAAAGGCAATAGGAAAGAATGTCCCCACTTCTTATTAATAAAATTTGAGATCATGTATTTGTGATTCAGAGGCCACTTCAGGAGATCTTAAAACTTGAAGGAAAGTACATATAGTAATTGAATAGAGTTTGGAGAAGCCTGCTACAGGGTCCAACTTTGACAATGAATGCAGTTTGTGGGATTCCCACTTTAAAAAAAGCAACTGAAGAATCAATGTCAGCAGCAACCACGCTCTGATCTGAGAGGCATCGCCTTAATTGTATCTGTCACCAGCTACATTCACCACGGACAACAGGAAGTTAAGCGTATCCTTCATTGGGACCAACTTTAGGGGAATGGCTATTCGGTGACTTTACTTACTTGTTCATTTCTCCTTTCAAATGTATAGCCTTATTTTCTTTTAAAAAAAAACCCCAATGTCAAGAATATTCAATTCAGTTGTCCTATGATCGTGGGTTAGTTAAAATTGGAAGTAAATGTGCTTTTTTTTCTCCCTAAACCTTAATTCTTCTCACTAATTCAGGCCTTGAGAATTCTTCTCTGAATAAAGAAAACAAGAAAACAAGTAGAAGATTGGAGATAACAGCGAATAAGGTTTAGGCCTTGTTGAAATTAGCCCCCCGGGCTGGAAATAAGACGGGTAAAGAGATGAGTACACTTGGGACTTATTGCTGCCTGAAATGTTCATCCTCATAGCAATTACTGAGAAAAAACAATTATACAGAGTCAGAGTCCTCCACTGTGTTTTTCTGCACATCTATTACTTTATTATGCTTAAGCGACTAGCCCCTGGACAGATAATGTAACTTTATTGCATACATGAAATAGATCCTCTAAGCTGGTTGATATGGCCTCGTTTTGTGCCATAGGGAGAAAAGGTCAGCTCTTTGTTAGAAAACACATTTTGTTGCATTCTCTTCTTATTCAAGGCAGGACAAAATGTGATCATAAAAATCAACAAATATTAAATCATGAAAATCATAGAGAATATGTTCTCTGACTTCATGGAGAATTAAGCTAGAATTCAGTAACAAAAATAACTGAAGATCTTCAAATGTTTGAAAACTAAACACTGCATATTTTATTAATTCATGAACTTATAGAAAATATTTTGAATGAAATAATAATGAAAACATTACATACCAAAACTTGTGGCATATAGTTAAAGGTTTTCTCAAAAAGAAATATTGAACCTTCATTTTGTATAATAGAAAAGAGGATAAAAATAAATAAACTAAGTGTACAACTACAGAAATTAGAAAATATTATCTAATTATACTCAAGAATAATAAAGATAAAAGCATAAATAAGTGATAGAGAAAATAGTACAATAGAGTGGATTTTAAAAGGCAAATCTGGAGTTTGAGAAGTCTAATAAAGTTGAAATATGCTGGGAAAAACTGAGAAAGATCACAGAGAAGACGGCAGAGTAATCAATATCAGAAATTTAAAAAAAAAGGTGATATCACTTCCTATGCAGCAGACATCAAAAAGATAATAAATGGTTTAGGAAAAGCTTATGACAATAAAATTTAAAATTTATATTAAAAATAAATTTATAGATAAACATAGTTTACCAAACTGACACAAGAACTGAAAAATCTGCCTTGTCCTATATGCATTATAGATATTCATTACATACATAATCCATAAAGAAAACACCAGATGGTTTCACCAATGATAGCTTCCAAACATTTAAGGAATCATCACCACCAATCCTACTCAAATAATCCTGAGAATATAATATTAAATATTTTCCAAATTGTTATTAAAAAACACATAAACTGTGATATCAAAACCTGACAAAGATTTTATAACTGGAACTGGAGAAGGATTTTTCTCAAAATATTAGCACACTGAATTAAGCAGTATATATCAGTATATTATAATCAGATAATTTTGTATTTATTCTAGGAAAGCAAAGATGAAATGTCATTTGAAAGTCAACTTGTTTAATTTCTCACTACTTGAAGAAAAGAAACAATTTAATAACTAAACAAGATGTAGTAGGTGATGATAAATAAAGTTGATTAAAATGAAGTAGGGGGATGTGATCAGAGCTTCAGTGAGAGAGGACAAAATATTGCTTGAAATTTAGAAAAAGTCTCTCTGAAGAGGTAATGTTTAAGCTAGGATAGCAATGAGGAAAAGCCCCGGCCACAGGGACATCTGGTGGAAGAACTTTCTATGTAGAAAGCACAGTTCTTTCACAGACGCTTTGAAGAAGATAGAAAAGCCCATGAGTGTGGGTTTTTTGCATCAGCATTTAAACAGATACAAGTCGCTAAAAGGTATTTTCTTTTGTACACACTCTAGTTACTACCCTGATTTTCTTCAGACTATCACAATCTTCTTAAAGAATTCTAGCCTACTCTCCTGTATCTTCAATTTTCATTAACCCAATGCAATGTGGCTTCCTTACCAGTAATTCCATAAAAACTGATACTCAGGGTTCATTACCATGTTCTCATTTATTGCTAACCTATACCATCTTCCTAGGTGATCCCATTCACACATATGATGACACCAGTGAAGACTCATAATCTGAAATTTCAGCAGGACAGATTCTCTCCTCAGACTCATCTTTATGACTTCCTACTAGACTAATGACTTCCTCAATGATTCATAGGAAACTAAACACAGAAGGTTCTTTAGTGAATGTCACTCTTAACTCTTATTAAAATACAGGTGATTTACAATATTGCATTAATTTCAGGTATACAGCAAAATGATTCAATTGTATATATATTTTTCAGATTGTTTTCCATTATAGGTTATTACGAGATATTGAATATAGTTCACTGTACTCTATGGCAGATCCTTGCTGTTTATCTATTTTATATATAGTAGTGTGTATACGTTAATCCCATACTCCTATTTTACGCCTCCCCTCCTCCCTTTCCCCTTTGGTAACCATAAGTTTGTTTTCCATGCCTGTGAGGCTGTTTGTATATAGATTCATTTGCATTATTTTTTAGATTCCACATATAAGTGATATCATATAATATATGTCTTTCTCTGACTTAGTATGATAATCTTTAGGTCCATCCATGTTGCTGCAAATGGGAATAATTCATTTTTTATGGCTGAGTAATATTCTATTGTGTATATATACCACATTTTCTTAAACCAGTCATCTGTTGATGGGCACTTGGGTTGTTTCCATGTCTTGGCTATTGTAAATAGTGCTGCATGGACACTGGAGTGCACGTAGCTTTTCAAATTAGAGTTTTAAGCACTGTTCATTTGCCCTGTTTCCTATCTTGATATAAGGCACCGCTAGTCACCCAGTTTCTTGATTCATCAATGTAGGCATCCTTAATATCTCACTTTCCAAAACCACATTATTGTTCAATTACCAAGTCCTATCATTACTAATTTGTATGTTTGTGGAATAATTATTCTCACATTCTTTCTGACTCTGTTCTAGTTGAGTCTAATAAACATTGTTTCCTGGACAATAGCCAATCCACCTATTTCAAATAGATCCTTCTCCCATATTAATTATCCATGCTCTATGCTTTCAAAAAAGTAAGTTCTAATAATATAACTTCTTCCTTCAGATGCTGGATCCTTATCAGGGTCATCTATAAGACCCTCCAAGATCTCTAAAACTGCTGATCAGATCTTATCTGATCTTATCTGATCTGTTCAAATTCAGGTATGCATTAGTCATGCTAGACTACTTTGAGCTCAGCGAAGTGCTAGATTCATTTGTCTTAGGATCCTCCTTGTGGCTAGAACAATTATCCCTCTTTCCTACCAAACAACCAAACTCTCAACAATTTTCTTTCAAAAATCTGACCCATTCTTTAAGCACCAGCTTAAAATTCTCCTCCTCTAGGAGGGACATCTCTCTGCTCTGTATTCTCATTGCACCCAGTTCTTCCCTTCTAAGAGTCATCTCATGTCACTATACTCCTGCAACTATGTATCTGCCTTCTCTATTAGGTAGATAAATTGATGGCAAAAGGAAACCCCTTTGATTTTAATAACTGCTCTATAAACCAGCACATAGTACAGTGCCTGGAACTGGAGTAGGTGCTCATTAAATAAAAGGAGTCAGTGAATGATTAAAGCTAATGATGCTACATTTGATACATTCATCAAAGCAGAAAAAGGTTATGTTGCAAATAGACACTGACATTTTATTTCCCTTTTAAACATTTTCTTTCAAAAATTTTTGAAATATTTTAAACTTAGAGATAAGTATAGAGAATATATAACGCTCTCTCTATATATACTATATATAGTATAATGCTCATTCACTATTCAGATTTAACTCTGCCTTACTTAAGATTTATAAACAATAATAATAATATTATACATTTCAAGTCCTAGTGCAACCCATTCATCTCTTTTCCTCTCCACAGGCAGTATGTTCAGGTTGATGAGTTCCTAACCTATCCATACTTTTATGAGTTTATGATATACATCTGTAGCCATAAATAATATAATCCCTTGTAAATTGAGTTTTTTAATCTTTTAGGTATCATTAAATTAAATATATTTCTAAATGCTTATCTTAACACTTTTAATGTTTTTGAGATTCTGATTTTGAGAGTCAGAAATTAAAATGTAGAACTAATTCATTTTAATTTCTTTATGTTTTCCATTCTATCAATACATTATAATTTATTTCCTATGCCTTTATTTAAGGGTAGTGTTTTGTAATTTTTAACAATGATTTAATAAACAACTTATTTATATTTTCACTAATACATGCTCACGGCTTTCTCTAGTTATGAGTTAAAATGAGAGTCAATTTACACCTATACAAATTTGTAACATTCATAAATTACCATTGTATCAATTTTCTTAATTGTACAATTATACAAAGAATCAAATATTCTTTGTATTTGTGTGTATGCTTTATCCTTCAGTTTCTGCAAAAGTGCTATTAAAAAGTTGAGCCAAGATTACAAATTTATGGACTTGGCTTTGTTAGTTTGTTGGTGGTTTTTTTTATGGATATTGAAAATATATTTCTAAGTACATAGAGATTCAGAATTGATATATTATCTTTGGAACTTTTCATTTTTAGTTAAGTAATAACCTTTTTTCTTAATAATCTTTTCTGTCTAAAAATCTATTTTGGCTGACAGAAATATCATTAGTTCAGTTTTTTTTTGATTAATTCTGTCTTAGATATAATTTTCTAAAATTTAGTTTTTAAATGTACATCTTTATGGTTTGGATGTGTCTATGGGAGGTTTCTTCCACAGATTAATTTAAAATTTTTTCTTCCACAGTTTAATTTAAAAATTAAAGTGGGACGAACTGGTCAGAAAGATTCCCTATGGGGAAATTCCACATTTACTTGAGTACAAGAGATGTCTGAGATTTTTGTTAATTTTCAAGCTACAGGTTCCCACACGATTTGAATGGTGTGAATTCAGATCACTCATTGTAGAAGGCACAAGTCTGTGGTTCCAAATTATTCCTAGTGATTCTTTTTCTATCCATGGCCCAAGGAAGTTGGTCTGCTCCAGCTGTAAGTTGCTTGGCCCTTTGGGGCACATGGTTTTTTGCAGGGAGCTTATTTTCACCCTCACACTAGCATGGTATTGGTGTAAGAATCTCAGTTTTCAGGAATGATTCTAAAACCTGTCTGCACTATTTGAATTTAATAACTGCTAAATACTCTGCATCAGAGTTTCTCCTTCATGTCTGGTCCCTGGAGATTTTCCTTTCTTGTGAACTTTTGTATATACTGCAAAATATTTTGTTACTATTTGAATGTGTTATAAATATGGCAGAGGTTTTGAAACAAATGGAAATAACAGAAGAAAAATAAATTAGTAGTTGGCATTAAAATGAAACTTGAAAATGACTTACAACAGCTAAATGTCACAGGATTCTACCTCATAATTGGCATTCCATACATGTGAAAACATTGGAGAAATTCTAGAAAAATTCAAGGTGGGAAAAATTAGCAATGTGTACTTTGACATAAGCTCATTTTTAATAATGTCAAACTTATAGAAAGAAAGGAAGCTTAACAGTGTTATTATTTTTTTAGTGGACAGGATATGTATAAAGATGATGTTAGAAAGTTATTTCAAAACTGACTTGGTAGATAAAGATTTAGTAGTAGTGGCAGTAAAAGGGAGTTGATACAGTGTTGGTAACACTTGAGAAAACAGTGGCTGATAAAGTAGCAGAAGAAGGTCAAATATTGATTATCTTATATGCACCAAGCATTGTGCCAGGTGATTTATATGGGTTATGATATTCAATATCACCATAACCTTATAACCCAGCTATTGTTCTTATCATTCTGCAGGTGAGGAATATGAATCTCATAGTTTAAATAACTTATTTAAGATTACCTTGCTAGTAAGTAGCATGTGAGGTCTGGTATTGTACCCTAAGTTTTAATAATTCCATATTTTAGTTGTGTTATATTAATACTAAATTTAAATAATAAATATAATGTGCATATTATGGAATGTTTGGGAATTAATGAATAAGTTTTAACTCATTTATAATCCCTCCACCAAAGTGATAAATATAACCCCTCCAACCAAAGTGATAAAATTATCAAAATAACAGAGTATATATGTTCATTCATCACTTTCCCATGTTGATATATATATTTTTGTTAAAACTAAGAAATTGAAGATATGGAAGACATAGTATAGGTATAAGTGTAAATAGAGATAGCATACATTTGGGGGGTTTTCTTTTTAAGTAAGCTTAGAGTAAGTGTGAATATATAAATCACCTTCTTATAAGTAATTAAAAATTTACCAAGGCTAAGATCAGCTTTCTTCAAAATCATGTTTACTTCAATTCCTCCTTTCTTACTGCTTTTCTCCACTGCTTAAAATGCCAATGATCACTCACTTCCCTAGTCTTTCTGTCACATATAGACATAATACTGATTTAATTAAATTTTTCAAAAAATTAGTGACTTGAAGTGAGACACTTTTAAAATTTAACAAAGTTAATTATATTATTAAATTATTAGTGACTTCAAGTGTCTCACTTTAAGCCTTTATGTTGCACACACTATTTGATTTTAGAAAATAAATGAGAAAGATTCTTATTAATAATATATGGATTACTCTTTTTCAATTTATTGATTCACTTAGCATCTACTACAGGATTACAAAAATAATGATGGATGAGGTGCTTTCTGTCTCAGCTTACATTACCCAGGAAACAGAGTCTGAGGCAAATTTTATGGACAACTCATTGTTGAAAAAATGTGATGCTGGGGAAGCAAGAATGATGGAAAAGGAAATGAGGCTGGCAAGAAGAAAAACAATATGAGGGTTACAAGCTGGTCGCCATTTAGTATCAGGTGATTCTGACTGATTTCACCACTTTCTTAGAGGCCATGTGTCCTGCATCCCCTTTGTTAAAGATTTACTTACAATGAATTAACTTGTCTGCATTTCTAACTTGTGCATGTATAAGCAACCAGTGAGGCCTGTAGTAGCTCAAGAATGAGCATCAAACTAGAAAGTGTCAGGATGGGAGGTGAGAGTTGCAGAGTGTGCCTATGAGCTGGGAGCTAACATGCACATCCCACATTGCTGGTGTCCTCCATTTCACGTTGCACTATGGGACCTCCATATCTCTGAAAACAAGAGAGCTTCTCTTCTTTCCTGAGAAGATGTTTACAAATCTAACCAGTCATGGTGTATCCTTCAAATTCTTAAAATTATATTGGTCATTTACAGTGTTAGTAAACAATTGACAGTCCTCACTCTTTTTGTTTCCCCCAGCTTTATTGAGAAATAACTGACAACAGTCCCTACTGTTGAAGACGGTGAATGATGTTCATTTCCTCCTCCACTATTCATTCTAGATTTCCTTTAACCCAAGATGCCATTTTGTTTGAATTGATTTGATTTCTTTTTAGTTTGGGGGGTTTTTGTTTGCTTGTTTTTTGTTTAGTTTCTTTTTATTTCTTTATTTTTGACATGGTAGAGTGTTCAGAACCTTTGGAACCAAGAGATATTAGGTTGTTTTTGTTTTGTTTTGTTTTGTTTGTGGTACGCGGGCCTCTCACTGTTGTGGCCTCTCCCGTTGTGGAGCACAGGCTCCGGACGCACAGGCTCAGTGGCCATGGCTCACGGGCCTAGCCGCTCCGCGGCATGTGGGATCTTCCCGGACTGGGGCACGAACCCGTGTCCCCTGCATCGGCAGGTGGACTCTCAACCACTGCACCACCAGGGAAGCCCAAGAGATATTAGGTTTTAATTAACTTGTCCTTGTGTAAGTTGTGGTTGCTTCAATTTGCCCACTTGCCATTATCAATGGGTGCTGAACCAAAAAAAGATGCCTTAGTACATACCATGAGATCCAGTCATATTTCCTCTGTTCCCCATTGGGTATCTCTTCAGGGAAGATACCCCATCAGGATATTCCCTTCTTTCTTCTTATTGCTCCACTGGAAGAAAAGGAGCTGATGTGACCATGCGGTAATTGTGTATCTAAATATTTCCCCAGGCAGAAGCTATCTCCTAGGAGTCATGATCTCTACCCAGAATTTCCCCCTTGGTTTCCACTTTCCATATTCAGTGGATTCTGTCCAGGTATTATCTTGAGATAAGTTTCAAGTGTAAATGTGTTATTTGAGAAATGAAGGAAAGATTGGTATGGGAGTGATTAATTCAGTCAAGGAAAAGAAGATAGGCAAAAGAGAGTATATTATCAATTCATCACTTCTGTGAATACTGAAACTTAATACCAACAGGGAAATACTTGGAAATTTGCCACACAAGGTCCATGGGAAGAAAATTTGGTTCCATTACCATATTTTCATATCCACTCCAATGTAAAATGCATCTTTTGGCTGGAGACATTGTGTGGGATGTCACACACTGGGATCAGATCGAGCATTCCTGAGGTATTGTGTGGCATAGACACTGTGGGCAGGGAAGGTAATTCCATATCTGCAAAAAGTATGGACTGTTGTCAGGATAAATCACTATCTAACAGGGGAAAGTAGTCAACTATTATATATCTGCCAGCAACTGGCCTAACACGTCACTTTAAGGGTTGGAGCAATATTAAGGACTCAGTCTCTGCTCTTGACAGGTTGTATATTTTGCAGTGAATGTAGACAGATTAGTCTTGGTGAAAGTGAGTCCATACTTCTGAGCCCAAGAGTATTCTCAATTCCCACCACCAAGGTTATTCCATCCATGAGCTCATTCTGAAAACACTCGGTGACAGAGTACAGAGGTGATACACACAAGGAAAGTCATCCTGTAAAGCTGGTTTTGGCAGAGCCATCTTTGCAGTCAGCAGCCTCTGGTGAGCATTCTCACGTAACCCAAAGATCCACACATTCTGTGCACTTGCCTATCAGTCTATCGCTTATCACTTCTCCAGATATCCTGCTCTTGGACCTTCCATTTTTATTCCTTCTGGGCACTGACTTACTACTCATGCCATTTGCCACTGCCCACAAATCCATGTAACTCAGGCTGTTTATCCTTTTTTATAACCCAAATGACAAAATGGACTGCTTGAAACTCTGCTGCTGGGGAGTTTGTCACATTTGTTCTTTAGGACATCTGTTAAATGAAGCTGTAATGTGGAAACAATCCATTTACAGCTAGTGTCATACAAAGAGCTGAGCCCTTTGTGATTCGTGCTCAACCTCCTTCCTTCTCTGCCAGTTGGTTATAGTGAACCTTTCATTAGGCCATAGATATGAGTTGAAAAGATGCATGTGTGTAATAGAGGGAAGTGACACGATAGTCTGGAATACCAGAGAATGCCATTTTTTTATTGCTTTGTTAATATACTCAGGTTTGATTTTGTATTATTTTCCTTTTTCTATGGATCACTGTTATACACACCTAACTGACATCATTTCCTCATTGTATTTAACTTGTGTTCTAGCCACAAAGTCACTCTGTGGCTCATGATGAGTCATTCAGGTTCCACTAGGGGCCAGAAGCATAAAAGTATTTTAAAATAATCAAACTATGTGAAAAACTCATTTTCTTATATCTTTTAAATAAATGAAAAAAGAACAGTGACCATGGAGAAAATTTAGGAGATAAGTATACAAACTTCTAAAATAATATAAATAATTACTAGTCCTGCCACCTAAATATAACATCAATTAATCTCCCTTGTAATGGCTTTATACTTCTCTCCGAAACTTTCATTTATCATCAAATTTAAACACATTGAAAATTCTTCAATTTAGTTTTTCCAGCTGACAATTTTCTTAAATATTTTATTTTAATATGTAGTAAATTATACTGCATGAGTTTAAATTCAACATTGCAATTGATTTTACCTTTTTAAATTTTTCTAAATTAATTTGGTCTCTATGCCATTTTTTTCATATATCTTGTATAAATTTTCCATGACAACTTCTGGAAACTTTATTTGTTCTTATTTTTAAGTAAAATAAGAGCATATTTGAAAAAAAAGATACTCTGTAATTTTTAGTTTCCAATATTATTATCTCTAAGTAATTATGCTTACTTCACATTTTTTGTAAATTCAAAAAGAACAAATTTAACAGCTAAGCTAAAATTCTACTTTGTCATTTTGAAAAATTGAATCTTGATAGTCTTTCTTTTTAAACTACTTTAGTATAGCATTATTATCCATTAATCTGTTAATACTAAGAGAGAAATTAAATTCTCACATTTTTATGACTATCTGAATATATAAGAAATGTTATTAATATATAATTAATATAATAATATAATTAATATATTAATATAATTAATATAATGTATTTTAGTAATTATTAAATAGGAATTTACTCTGACATAATTATAGGATGAATTTCATATATTTCAAAATATATTATTCTCCAGCTTTTCACTATTTCCAAAAATCCCAATAAAGTTTCATTGTATGTGCTTAACTGAAATAGCATTAAAACTATTTATTCTCACAAGTATATCTTGATTTATTTTTATGTTCTCAATCATACAAAACATTCTATAATTTTTTACTGCATACTTAAACAGTCATTTGCTTTTTCCTCAAAAGACTAATAAAAATTATTAAATTAGAAAATTTACCTCTGTAATTTTTAAATATTAATTTAATTTTGCTAAACTAATTGTTCAGTTTTGTTTCCTTGGGGTCAAATGATGCTAAATTATTGATGTTTTATCCATTGAAAAGGGATCTCTCTTTCCTATAAGAATTTAACCCAATGAATATTTAAACTGAGTTTACATAGCAATGATCAGATTAGATTGAAATTGAAGGAGTTATTTAGTCTAATACCCTGGAGGCCAATTTAATATTGGTGTTTCTGTATCTGTTTTACAAGACCCTCCATACCAATTCAAGGTTTAAAATGGATTACAATGTATCTGATTCAGCTTCTTTTCTCTGGAATTTACCTTAAAGGCTTATCATAAAAATTTAAAGCTAATTTAAGAAGACATCTAAACAGGAGGAGTTAAGACAGCAGACTAGAAGGATGCAGCACATACTAGGCACCTATCAGGCACTGGTGGGGGACCATGGACACCTAAGGGGACGGGAGGAACCCCCAGGGACCTGGTAGGACATGGGGCATGGGGGGATTCAGGGGGGGAGGAGAAGTGGAGGCAGGATGGGACTGGAGCCCCTGAGGGGCGGCTGTGGGAGGGGAAGGGATCCCAAGCCTGAGGGGGAAATTGGGGGATGATTGCGAGGGCAGAGGATCAAAAGGGAGTGTGGCCAGATTTCCCCTAACCTCTTGGGCCCCCAGGAACCTGCTGAGATCCCAGGCCTGATCCTCTACCCACCAAGGCCCCTCCAGCCGTGCAGGTCCTGAGGGAGTGGGAGGGAGGGAAGGGGGAGCAAGAGTAAAGGCCGGACATATGGGACTGGCACCCCTGAGGGGCGGCTGGGGGAGGGGAGGAGTTCCTACACCCAGTGGGACCCACCCATGGTTAGGGGTCCAGCAGGAATGCAGGAGACCCTGGGAGAGATGTGGGGGGGCATGGAGGAATGGAGGGGAATGTGGCCAGCACTTTCCCTGTCCACTTAGGCACCAGGGAGGCTGTTGGGTACCCGGGATTAATCCTCTGCCCTCAGAGCCTCCCTCCTGCCATGCAGAGCCCAAGGCCTGCCCTTACACCCCCACCCAGAGCCCTACCTCTATACTTGGAGACCTCCTCTGAGACCACCTCCAACTGTGCTGAGCCTGAACCCCACCCACCCACCCTCACCCAGGGCCTTACCTCCAAACTCCGGAACTCCAAGCTCCGGGGGCAGCCCTTTGGAGGTGCTGCCTCTCTGCTTCCAGGCAGGTCCTAAGTAGAGGATCTGCCCCACACTAGCCCTGCCTAGGCCCTGCCCCCAAGGCCTTTTCCCGCTGCCTAGGTCTTGAGCCTAGGCCCTGCCCCACACTCAAAGGTCACCCCCCCACCCCCACCTAGGTCCTGCCCCACCCAAAACCCTGCCCCTGACTAGGTTCCACCTTCTTCTAAACTCTGCTCCCCATAGCCAAGTTTTTTGGTTTTTTGTTCTATGTTTTTTGTTTTTCTTTTTTCCTCTTTTAGATTGGGGTTCTGTTGTACCTTGTTGTTGATTCATTGCTGTCGATGCATTTATATTTTTATTTTTGCTAATAAATCTTTTATTTTTCTAATTTTATTTTATTCTTTACACTTTGTTATTGTTCTGCTCTTTCTGGCTTGTTCCCCCTTTTTTATTTTATCTTTTTTCTGTTGTGGTTTTGTTTTACTTTATTGCAGTTGTTTCAATTATATTTTTATTTTTCCTAATATATTTTTATCTTTGTAATTTTATTTTGTTTTTTATTCTTTGTTATTGTACTGCTCCTTTTTTCCTTTCTTCTTCTTTTTTTTTTTTTTTTTTTTTTTTTGCCACACCATGTGGCTTGTGGATCTTGCTTCCCAGGCCAGAGGTTGGACCTGAGGTCCTGTGGTGGGAGCTCTGAGTCCAAACTGCTGGACTAAGAGAGAACCTCAGACCCCAGGGAATATTAGAGTGAGATCCTCATCTCAACAACAAGACCGGGCTGTATCCAACTGCCTGCAAATTTCAGGGCTGAACGTCTCAGGCCAAACAACCAGTAAGACAGGAATACAGCCCTACACATCAAAAAAAAGAAAAAAGAAAAAAATGGAATGACAAAAAAATATGTTAGACAAGGGAGCAAGGTAAAAACCTACAAGACCAAATAAATGAAGAAGAAATAGACAACCTACCTGAAAAAGAATTCAGAGTAACGATAGTAAAAATGATCCAAAATCTTGGAAATAGAATGGAGAAAATACAAGAAACATTTAACAAGGACCTACAAAGACTAAAGAGCAAACAAACAGTGATGAACAACACAATAACGGAAAGTAAAAACACTCTAGAAGGAATCAATAGCAGAAAAACTGAGGCAAAAGAACGGATAAGTGACCTGGAAGATAAAATAGTGGAAATAATTGCTACAGAGCAGAATAAAGAGAAAAGAATGAAAAGAATTAAGGACAGTCTCAGAGACCTCTGGGACAATATTAAATGCACCAACATTCGAATTATAGGGGTCCCAGAAGAAGAGAAAAAGGAAGCGTCTGAGAAAATATTTGAAGAGATTATAGTCAAAAACTTCCCTAACATAGAAAAGGAAAGAGCCAATCAAGTCCAGGAAGTGCAAAGAGTCCCATACAGGATAAACCCAAAGAGAAAATGCTGAGACACATATTAATCAAATTATCAAAGATTAAACACAAAGAAAAAAAATTAAAAGCAGCAAGGGAAAAGCAACAAATAACATACAAGGGAATCCCCATAAGTTAACAGCTGATCATTCACCAGAAACTCTACAAGCCAGAAGGGAGTGGCAAGACATATTTAATATGATGAAAGGGAAAAACCTACAACCAAGATTATTCTACCCAGCAAGGATTTCATTCAGATTCAATGGAGAAATCAAAAGCTCTACAAATAAGCAAAAGCTATGAGAATTCAGCACTACCAAACCAGCTTTGCAACAAATCCTAAAGGAACTTCTCTAAGTGGGAAACACAAGAGACCCACAAAAACAAACCCAAATCAATTAAGAAAATGGTAATAGGAACATACATATCAATAATCACCTTGAATGTAAATGGACTGAATGCTCCAACAAAAAGACATAGACTGGCTGAATGGATACAAAAACAAGACCCTTATATATGCTGTCTACAAGAAACCCACTTCAGACATAGGGACACATAAAGACTGAAAGTGAGGGGATGGAAAAAGATATTCCATGCAAATGGAAATCACAAGAAACCTGGAGTAGCAATACTCAGATCAGATAAAATAGACTTTAAAATAAAGACAGTCACAAGAGATAAGGAAGGACACTACATAATGATCAGGGAATCAATCCAAGAAGAAAACATAACAATTATAAATATTTATGCACCCAACATAGGAGCACCTCATACATAAGGCAAATGTTAACAGCCATTTCTCCAAAAGGAGAAATCAACAGTAACACAATAAGAGCGGGAGACTTTAACACCTCACTTACACCAATAGACAGATAATCCAGACGGAAAATAAATAAGGAAACACAAGCTTTAAATGACACAATAAACCAGATAGACTTACTTGATATTTCTAGGACATTCCACCCAAAAGCGGAAGAATACATTTGCTTCTCAAGTGCACATGGAATGTTTTCCATAATAGATCACATCTTGGGTCACAAATCAAGCCTTGGAAAATTTAAGAAAATTGAAATCACCTTAAGCATCTTTTCCGACCACAGTGCTATGAGATTAGAAATCAATTACAGGAAAAAAACAGGAAAAAATACAAATACATGGAGGCTAAACAGTGCACTGCTAAATCACCAAGAGATCACTGAAGAAATCAAAGAGGAAATCAAAAAATACCTAGATACAAATGACAACGAAAACATGACCATCCAAAACCTATGGGACTCAGCAAAAGCATTTCTAAGAGGGAAGTTTATAGCAATTCAAGCTCACTTCAAGAAACAAGAAAAGTCCCGAATAAACAATCTAACCTTACACCTAAAGCAACTAGAAAATGAAGAACAAAGAAAATTCAGAGTTAGTAGAAGGAAAGAAATCATAAAGATCAGAGCAGAAATAAATGAACTAGAAATGAACACAATAGCAAAGATCAACAAAACTAAAAGCTGATCCTTTGAGAAGATAAACAAAATTGATAAACCTTTAGCCAGACTCATCAAGAAAAAAAGGGAGAGGACTCAAATCAATAAAATTAGACATGAAAAAGGAGAGATTACCACTGACACTGCAGAAATACAAAAGATCATCAGAGACTACTACAAGCAACTCTCTGCCAATAAAACGGACAACCTGGAAGAAATGGACAAATTCCTGGAAAAGTACAACCTTCCAAGATTGAACCAGGAAGAATTAGAAAATATAAACAGACCAATCACAGGTAATGAAATTGAAACTGTAATTTAAAATCTTCCAACAAACAAAAGTCCAGGACCAGATGGCTTCACAGGTGAATTCTATCAAACATTTAGAGAAAAGTTAACACCGATCCTTCTCAAACTCTTCCAAAAAACTGCAGAAGGAACACTCCCAAACTCATTCTACAGGGTCACCATCACCCTGATATCAAAACCAGACAAAGATATCACAGAAAAAGAAAATGATAGACAAATATCACTGATGAACATAGATGCAAAAATCCTCAACAAAATACTAGCAGATTCCAACAACATATTAACAGGATCATACATCATGATCAAGTGGGATTTATCCCCGGGATGCTAGGATTCTTCAATATACACATATCAATCAATGTGAGGCACCACATTAACAAACTGAGGAATAAAAAACATATGATCATCTCAATAGATGCAGAAAAGTTTTTGACAAAATTCAGCACCATTTATGATAAAAACTCTTCAAAATGTAGGCATAGAGGGAACTTACCTCAACATAATAAAAGCCTTACACAACAAACCCACAGCAAACATCACTCTCAATGGTGAAAAACAGATAGCATTTCCTCTAGGATCAGGAATAAGAAAAGGATGTCCACTCTTGCCACTATTATTCAACATAGTATTGGAAGTCATAGCCACAGCAATCAGAGAAGAAAAAGAAATAAAAAGAATACAAATTTGAAAAGAATGAGTAAAACTGTCACTGTTTGTAGATGACATGATACTATATATAGGAAATCCTAAAGATGCCACCAGAAAACTACTAGAACTAATCAGTGAATTTGGTAAGGTTGCAGGATAAAAAACTGATGCAGAGAAATCTCCTGCATTCTTATACACTAACAGCGAAGGATCAGAAATAGAAATTAAGGAAACAATCCCATTTACCACTGCAACAAAAAGAATAAAATACCTAGGAATAAACCCACTTAAGGAGGTAAAAGACCTGTACTCAGAAAACTATAAGACACTGATGAAAGAAATCAAAGATGACACAAACAGATGGAGAGATATACCATGCTCCTGGATTGGAAGAATCAATATTGTGAAAATTACTATGTTACCCAAAGTAATCTACAGGTTCAATGCAATTCCTATCAAATTACCAATGGCATTTTTCACAGAACTAGAACAAGAAATTATACAATTTGTATGGAAACACAAAAGACCCTGAATAGCCAAAGCAGTTTTAAGAAAAACAGAGCTGGAGAAATCAGGCTCCCTGACTTCAGACTATACTACAAAGCAACAGTAACCAAGACAGTATGTTACTGGCACAAAAACAGAAATATAGATCAATGGAACAGGATAGAAAGCCCAGAGAAAAAGCCAGCACATATGGTCACCTTATCTTTCACAAAGGAGGCAAGAATATACAATGGAGAAAAGGCAGCCTCTTCAATAAGTGGTGCTGGGAAAAATGGACAGCTGCATGTAAAAGAATGAAATTAGAACACACCCTAGCATCATACACTAAAATAAACTCAAAATGGATTAAAGACCTAAATGTAAGACCAGACACTATCAAACTCTTAGAGGAAAACATAGGCAGGACACTCTATGACATAAATCACAGCAAGATCTTTTTTGCCCCAGCTCCCGGAGTAATGGAAATAAAAACAAAAATAAACAAATGGGACCTAATGAAACTCAAAAGCTTGTGTACAGCAAAGGAAACCATAAATAAGACGAAAAGACAACCCTCAGAATGGGAGAAAATATTTGCAAACAAAGCAACTGACAAAGGATTAATCTCCAAAATATACAAGCAGCTCATGCAGCTCAATATCACAAAAACAAACAACCCAATCCAAAAATGGGCAGAAGACCTAAATAGACATTTCTCCAAAGAAGACATACAGATGGCCAACAAATACATGAAAAGATGTTCAACATCACTAATCATTAGAGAAATGAAAATCAAAACCACAATGATGTATCACCTCACACCAGTCAGAATGGCCATCATCAAAGAATCTACAAACAATAAATGCTGGAGAGGGTGTGGAGAAAAGGGAACCCTCTTGCACTGTTGGTGGGAATGTAAATTGATACAGCCACTAAGGAGAACAGTATGAAGCTTCCTTAAAAAACTAAAAATAGAACTACCAGATGAACCAGCAATTCCACGATTGGGTATATACTCTGAGAAATCCATAATTCAAAAAGAGACATGTAGCACAAGGTTCATTGCAGCACTATTTACAATAGCCAGGACATGGAAGCAACCTAGATGTCCATCAACAGATGAATGGATAAAGAAGTTGTGGCACATGTATACAATGGAATGTTGCTCAGCCATAAAAAGGAACGAAATTGAGTTATTTGTAGTGAGATGGATGGACCTAGAATATGTCATACAGAGTGAAATAAGTCAGAAAGAGAAAAACAAATACCGTACACTAACGCGTATATATGGAATTTTAAAAAGCAGTACTGATGAACCTAGTGGCAGGGCAAGAAAAAGACACAGATGTAGAGAACAGACTTGAGAGCATGGGGGAAAGGGGAAGCTGGGATGAAGTAAGAGAGTAGCATTGACATATATACACTACCAAATGTAAAATGGATGGCTAGTGGGAAGATGCTGCATAGCACAGGGAGATCAGCTTGGTGCTCTGTGACCACCTAGAGGGGTAGGATAGGTAGGGTGGGAGGGAGGCTCAAGAGGGAGGGGATATGGGGATATATGTATACATATAGCTGATTCACTTTGTTGTACAGGTAGAAGCTAACACACCATTGTAAAGCATTTATACGCCAAAAAGTTGTGGTAAAAAAGACATCTAAACAAATAAAAACATAAATCTACCTTGAATAATGCAATTTTAACCAATATCAGCTTTTTAAAATTTAAATAATTAGGCATATATTTAAAGAAAATAAAACCTCAGATCCTTTAAATGATTACAGCTAGCAAACATTTGTGAAACCACTTTTTAAATATATTCAGATAATCCCTTTTGTTTTTTATTTTGCTAAATTAGACATAGCTTACTTATCTGTTTATTCTTTTCAGAAGAAAACACTCTTGGTTTTCTTTCACCATTTGCATACTTTGCTTTTGAGAATACAATGTTGAAATAATGGTGGGTTCTCTTTTGTTTACCAAAGGAGTAGGGGAGGACTTAAAGTTTGTGTCAGGAGGCTTATGGAAAAAATTCACATGAAGAAGAATGAGACAATGTCAAAGGCTGAATCATAATTGAAATATTTTCACATAAACACCTAGAAACTTCTGGTCCCTTTTCATTATCTTAGAAAAATTTTAACATGTATTGTAAGTTTATCAGGTTTCTCCTTTTTTTCTTTTTTTTTCCCCATTTTTCACGTGGAGTCTTTTGTTTAGCGTTTGGTACAGTGAGAGTTCGTCAGGCTTTATGGATAATTAGACATTAGATTAGATGGATAGTAAAAGATCAGCCAAGATTTACAATACTTCACACTCCTTAAATCTGAATGACCCTAACAGGCAGGTAGATGTGATAATTTGTCCATTTTATATGAGGAAACTGAGGCACAGAGCAGTTTAACTTGATCAAGTTTACACATCCATTAAATTGGAGATTTGGAATAAAAACTAGGTAGTTTTTCTCCAGACTCCAAGTCTTCATCCTAAAAGCCCACACAGCAGATGAAGCTTCTGTCACTACCTAGTTTTGTGGTCTTTGAAAAGTTACAAAATTTTGCTGTAACTTTCTTTCTGTGTAAATTGTGAATCCTAATATTTTACCCATCTAAAGGCTTATGTCTGTGGAATTTTGAAAACATGTCCATGAAATGGAAGAAAATATAAACAATCCAAGTCTCCTGGCAAGGAGTCTTGTATGAATGGAGAAGAACTGATATGTTCTGCTGTTAGCTGTCTCATCATTCCTATGGCATCATCATTTTATAAGTTATCTTCTGAAAATTAACAGAAAATATTTTTCTAACATATTTCTACATTTAGAAGACATTTGTCTGGCTCCAAATTAGGAATGTTGAGTACTTGTAGAACAAAGAAAGTAACTATATACTCTACTTCCTGATATGGCTTTCTCACCTACAATAGCATTCCTTGTTTGGAAATCCATGTTTTTTGATTAGCTTTATGTAATTTAACATGTATTATTCAAAATTAAAAACAATTAAGCTGACTTTATATAAGTTATGCTTACAAATTATGAGAGTTTTGAATCTTTTTTTCTATGAGGACAAGAGTAGAAATAGTTTTTACTCTCCCCTAAAAAATAAGTAATGCAATTCTTTAGATTTTTTAAATGAATAGGAAGCATTGAGAATGTGTGTTTATGTGACAAAATGATCACAAGATGCAAAGTGAACTGAGCTCTTATGTCAGACTCCCAGGGGATCTTTGGCACTATATCACCATTTATTCTTTGCTTTGTTTCATTTTTTTTTTCAGAACATGAATTATGCATGAGGATAAATAACATAGGTATGTAAAGAAACAGCAGGAATAACTTTGATGACAACTTTCTTGGCATATGTAGCTACCTTCCAATGTTTCTCTGAACAGATTTCAGATAGAAGTAAAAAATAACATCTCAAGTTAAAAAAAGATAAAAAAGAAAAAAGTAAAAAGAATTTCACATAATTATCTCAAGCTAAAACATCTGGGTATGTCCTCTGGTACCTTGCTTAAATTCAATAATGAGAGCTTTTTAAAATTAAAGAATCTTTTCCTCTGCTGTCCAAATAAAGCCAAGCAGAGAAAATGACATAGTGCCCATTCTAAGCTACAGCAGGGACCAGATATCATCCTCATCCTGACATTCAGGTACCAATGAATCAGCCTAGAGTAGAGGCTAGTAAAATGCTGAAGGAAAGGCTTGTGCCAGAGAGGTTTTCACCATGATAGAATTCAGTCATTGCTCGCATATTTCTTAAAATAAAATCTAATACAAATACAAGAATAGTAGAAATAGTTAAAGATAGGTTAAAACGTGTACAACACGCTGTCAGGGTATGAGGTTAGAGAAGTGATAGACCCTAAAGCTACTTCTTATCTCACACTGAAAAAGTTCAGAATGCAAAGCATCACAAAAGAGGTGTAAATTGTAATGAAGTGACTGAGTTATGTGTGTATGGCTGATGGGAAGGGAGTGGTTAAAGTTAATTGCAAGTCATAGAGCAGTTTCCATGGAGTAGAAAGCATTGTGCCAGACTTCTGCATTTATTCAGGATTTCTAAATATGGACACTGTAGCTGTCAAAAATTGTATGTTCAAGGCATAGGGCATAGATAATTTGATTTCCTCTTCAGTTATGCTTTCATTTGTCTTTCAATAGCAATCTGCCTCTGAATTTCATGATGATTAGGACCTTAATGTCCAAAGGAAAATTTAAACCTCAAGTAAATTTATGGACAAAGTTATTGCTAAACTATTTTCCCAGTGAAGTAAACAATCAACTTATAATACCTAATTGAGGGAAACGTGACATTATCCTACAGCTATAAGCTCTAATTTGCCATCTTTATTTGATATAGGAATTCATGCATACAGAGGCAACCACACAGAGTGATGTAATCATGTAGCTTTTTCTTTAATTGTATTGGCCTTTTCATGTATATACATTTTTTTTTAATAAAGCTAACAGCATGCTTTTTTACCTTGGTTATGACATCTTTTTTGATCACAGATAAAATTGTTTCCCAGAGAAAAATTCGCTTACAGATTACTTTAAGACTTCTATGAGAATCCTTCGGCAGTGGAGTTCCCTGAGAGGGAGGAGATGTACATGAGAATTACCTTGTTGTGAGTGACGCTGTACCACTTTTCGCCATGAGCAGCAGTGCAGCTATAGCATCCTGTGTGAGAAACAAAACATTTTGCCAAGCAGTTTAAATCACATTATTCCAAAGTTAACATGTAAATATTCCAATTTATTAAAGGACATTATTGACTCATTTCAAATCTGGAAAATTGGCCTCATATAAGTTGATAGGTTGAGATATTTATATTAAACATAACACATTTTAAAGTTGTGTTTTGGGATCAAATTTAAAATAAACATACCATTTTTTCACTGTTTATTATTTTTTAAACTTCCTTGCAGAGCAAACAGTTAAAAAACTCATCAAGCTTGGACAGAGGAATGGATAAAGAAGATGTGACACATATATACAATGGAATACTACTCAGCCACTTGAGCCATAAAAAGAAATGAAATTGAGTTATTTGTAGCGAGGTGGATGGACCTAGAGTCTGTCATACAGAGTGAAGTAAGTCAGAAAGAGAAAAACAAACACCGTATGCTAACATATATATGGAATCTAAATAAATAAATAAATAAATAAATAAATAAATAAATAAATAAATAAATAAATAAATAAATATTTGTTCTGAAGAACCTAGGGGCAGGACAGGAATAAAGATGCAAAAGTAGAGAATGGACTTGACACGGGGAGGGGGAAGAGTAAGCCAGGACGAAGTGAGAGAGTGGCATGGACATATATACACTACCAAGTGTAAAATAGATAGCTAGTGGGAAGAAGCCGCATAGCACAGGGAGATCAGCTCAGTGCTTTGTGACCACCTAGAGGGGTGAGATAGGGAGGGTGGGAGGGAGACACAAGAGGGAGGGGATATGGGGATATATGTGTACATATAGCTGATTCACTTTGTTATAAAGCAGAAACTAACAGACCATTGTAAAGCAATTATACTCCAATAAAGATGTTAAAAAAGAAAACAACTCATCAAGCTCTAAGGTGCTCGGCTTAATAGCATGGCTACTATTAAGAACATGATAAGGTAACAGACATGATACTTATTCTAACTATGTCTATGAAGTAAGCTTTTAGGATCACTTCTCTTTTTTCAGCTTGAGGTATAACTGACAAATAAAATTATAAATTATCTAAAACGTAAAAGTGATGATTGGCTAGACATATACATTGTGAAAGGATTCCGCCACCAATATATCCATCACCTCACATAGTTGTGGGGTTTTTTGTTGTTTTTTTTGTTTTTTTGTGTTTGTGAGAGAATTTTTAAGTTATACTCTCTTAGCAAATTTCACTTATACAGTACAGCATTAACAACTATATTCATCATGTTATACATTGAATCCTCAAATCTTATTCAAGAGGATAACTTCTTTACAAAGCCACAGAGAACATCAGTGGTAAAGGCAGGATCAGCATCTTTGCGACTCACTATGAATGGCTGTCTTCTGTGGGCAGAGGATATAAGTGGGAGGTGCTTCTGTTGACACTAATGTCCTGTCCAGGAGTAATTATAGAATTCTCATGATTGCAAAAGGCAAAAACACAACACTTAACACCCATTAACCATAGAGGCAGTGATTACTTAACCAGGCAGCAGTTACAGTAATCCCTCCCTATCTGTAGATGCAGAGATCTTGGATACGGAAGGCCAACTGTACTACACCATTTTATATAAGGGACTTGAGCATCCCCAGAGTTTGGTATACTGCTGGGGTCCTGGACTCAGTCCCTGCAGATACTGAGGAAGGACTGTAATCAGAATCATCTGACTGACAGATTTCGTCAGTCCATTAGCTATTAGATGATATGCTCCTAAAGAAAATACATTAGCCCGTTAGGATTGTACTTTATCTACTTAACCAGAAAAACTCTTCTATGTATGGTGAAGAGAGAGTTCTGAACTGAATCATCAGATGGAGCTTTACTGTATCTCAAATTCCCATGTATTAATTTCTCTTAAAAACAAGAGTCCTTTGAAGGAAGAGATAACCACATATTTGGATAAGGGACTTTGCAAAGACATCTTAAATATATACAGCACATCTATCTCCCAGTCCTTCCCTAAGAGATCTGTTTTGATTTCCTGGAGCAAAGCTGCATTGGGGAGAAAACCAAATATATATATATTATTGTCTGGAGTAATTCAATACTGGCTCCAAACCAATTCTGCTCTCTTGGTTCTAGAATGTCATAGTGATTCATTGATCAGAGTGAGGGCTCATGAGGGTCAGATGATAAATAGAATTTACTCTGTTTATGAACTCACACTGTGCTTATTTCCCCAGTTTCTGAATGTGTGGTTAGAATATATATACTCAGACACTGGTAAATCACCATAGTACTTCCCTGTAGAGTGAGGGTTATTGGTTGACAAGCTAATTGGAAGCTAATGAATCCTTAAGGCTTTATAAAATGTAGGGTCATTAACAACAGCGTCAAGGAAGGAGCAGAAATGGCCTCTGTCATATCCCTATTTATTTTACCATTCTGACTTGTGCAAAAAAAAAAAAAAAGTCTTAGAACATAATAAAGGAGTATTCTAAATTTAATTAGGTGATGACCATCCATATTTATTTTAATTTTTATTATTTTTATTGCAACAAATTAACATGGCCCCTAACACCAATTACACAGAATTTACTCCATTAAAGATTATGTGTTTTTCTCTATCCCAATAATCAGAAGAACAGAGGAAGCATTATGCTTTCCTCCAACAAATACAAGAGTAAATCTTCACTGGTCTGCTTAAGGCTATGCACCACTGCTTCTTGGTCATAATTTAGCCTGCAGAGACCTTAATTAACTATCTTATCACACCTGACTTGCTGATAGTACCTACTGACAAGGAAGTAGCATTTGATGGATGCCAGAATATGGGAATGATATAACAGTAAGGCGTCTGATAGTTTCTGGCATCCATAGGTCTAGACATGTTAGGATACCGCCTTCAGAAGAAAGGAAAAGTTGCTTCAACTTACATTCTCTACCACCAAGTAAAAGGCATTAACGGTTGATGGGAATTGATAGTCTATTTAATCATATTGCTCTGACACACTTATTAAGTGGCCAGTTTTGAGCTGCACTGAGAACACGACAAGGCTCTCCAGCTGGCTCAGTCTTTCACCTAGGCCTTCTCAGTTTCTGAATGTGATGGCACTTAAAATGCCTGTCCAATCAGGATGATTCATGAAGGCTACCATCGGCTTGGATGGCCAAATCAGAGTGGAAGGTGCTTAGGTTTTGGAGCAAATCCAGGCTCCCTTTGAAGTGACCAGCAATCATTCTTAGCTTGTTATTGTGCCATGGTGGATATTGAACACCTGATGCTGGAACACGTGACTGTAATTCCCGGATTTCCCATCATAAACTTGGTGTTACTTGATTCCAAAACCAAACAGCCAGTAACATCCAGAAGCACTTTCTTACAATAGAATGTGGTATATGCAAGACAGATTGAGCAGGTCTTAATTTCCTTGTGTGCTTACTCCCGCCATTTCTCTCTGAACCCACATTTATAGTCTCATTAGGATCTTCCTATGGCAGTTAACTGAGGAGAACAATTTTGACCCAGAAGGAGAATGCTACTGTTAGACAAGATAGCAGGGAAGAGAATGGGAAAAGAAAATCTTGGCAGTAAGCAAAACTTCAAGAGTTATATATTATTTTCCATTTGGTCTGGAATTAGACATTACTGGAAATACAAATAGGTATTCATTCATGAGTGGTATCTAATGGTTTGTTCAAATGATGAAGAATTCAGAAAAAATAAAATTGGAGGATTGATTACAAAGCAGCTTTTGGAGGAGGAGTGTGGATAGACCTCACTAAGTGGTCCTAGAAAGTGAGAATATTTATGGCTGACTTGAATATTCCTTAGAGGAGGTTGTCAATAATTGGATGAACAAGATACCCTATCTAAAGGCTGTCAATCATCTTCTTTCCACACCTGTTCTAGCTCTTGTTCAATGAATATAAAATGTGGTCATAGTGTCAGGGATAGAGGTTATGCATGGGCTCAATAGTTTGAATTTCCTCACAATAGGCATATATAATACTTTCAATGCTAAGTCCCTGATCTGTAAATTGCAGAGAATTGTTAATATGATGCTATATCCTGGGGGAATCAGCCAGCCATCTAGTAGCAGAATGAATATATCAGATATCTTTTTTTGGGAGAGAGAGTTGATTTTTCCTGACTGTAGTACATCTTTGTTTAAAAAGAACTATGTCTTTTCTGTCCACCAACCTGTTGTAAACACACCATTAACATATTACCAAATACCTCATTTACCATCAGGTTTTCACATAACAATACTAATTCTTATCAAGGAATTCATTTTACCACAAAACAAATAAGGCAACTACTGTTGTACAGGATTCACTGATGTACCAGAAGCAGTTGCTCTTAGAGAATGGGAGAACTACTGAAGAGTCAACTAGTCTCAAATAAGTGAGGAAAAAAACCCTGGTAATTTGGTTTTGTATTACAGAGTGATATGCTCTATGGCCAGAGTCTATATGTTCTGGTACTAAGGGGTGTACTTAACAGTGGCACCTCTCAAAATTATATAATTTTTATAATTACATAATTATATATATATATAAAATTATATGATTTTAAAACCATTTGAAATAATAAATAATTAAATAGAAAAGTTTACTTCCTATCTTTCAACTTTCATATCATATTTCAATAATTTGATACCCAAGAGTGCCATGCTTCCACAGGGACTTAAGAATGAGATCACTAAACTGAAAACTAAAACTTGCATCAAGTAGTTTTGGAAACCTCATGCCACCAGAACAATATCTAAAAAGATGGCATTTTTCTCTTGTTTCAGGGCTTGGTCTTTTAAATCAAAATTTATATGTATGCTGCAACAAAATCGAGAGAGGTCGTAGTATTTCTCAAACTCAGTGACTCATCCTAAACACATCTTAGGCCTGCCATTTGGTAGATTAGAAATATCCAAACTGGATGACAAGCAAGAGACCTGAACTATCAAGAATAAACATTTTAGTAACTGCCCCTCCACCTTTAAATAAAGAACATTGACAAGGTGAGGTGCTCAGACAGGGTAAAATGGACATGGAATGGGTAATGGAAAATGAATATTATGAATGCCAACCAAGTCTTGAGACTTCTTAAAGGAATGAGAATATTTGTAGTTATCTGTATTTTTCTCTTCTAATTTATTTATAAAGATATAAGTATATACTATATATATAGCATATGTATATATGTATGTATAATATATGTGTATATATGTATAGACTGTTGAGACTAACAGAAAAAGTCAGAAGTGGTGATGTGTGGTTTCTGATAGTATATCATAAAAAGTTATGGAGCATCTTTCTTGTACAATAGAGCCTTCATACTTTGAGCCCTGAATTCCTATACTGTGGGCAAGCCCAGGTCACATGAACAGGCCACTTTTTGGGTTTTATTCTACAACAGAGGTCCGAAATGCTTGCCATACTAGCGGGCCATCCTGGATATCAGCTCTTTGGAGTATTCGGATGATTACAGCCCTAACCAATATGACTAGAGTTGCATAGAGACCCAAAAGAGAACTGTGAGAAAAATAAGATAGTGTGTGAAGCTGCTAAGCTCTGAGATACTTTGTTTCCCTACCGCAGTAACTGGAACAGGATCTTTACTGGTGCTCTGTAACCAAGTGGAAGGGGGGCCTCAGTGGGTAGAGTTGACATGTTTTCCAATACCCACTCTAATGCCCTTTAAGCATATGGAGTCTGGACTCTACTTAACATTTGCTATATTACCTTACAGCTGGGGCACCAGGTGTGATTTTGGTTCCTGTAATTAAATTCACTCGTGATGGGCTTCTTTGAGAACTGAATAATATAATCAGAGTAGTATAGCTCTAGACTGTGATTATAGTGATGACTTCCTAATTTTTCAGAAGACTTTCCAGTTTGGTAGTTTGGGGTTTGTCACAGAAAAGGATTCATTCTGGAGTTTCCAGCATGATTAGCTTCCTGAGTTTCAGATTCCTGACAATGGCTCTTATGGTGGCCCGTTTCTGTAATCATAGAAGCTAAGCCTAAAGTCTCTATCCCTCCTAACAATTATGTGAGCTTTCTCTGCAACTTAATAAATCCCTTACTACTGAAATTAGCTAGTTTGGAATCTGTTGCCTAAAAATAAGTAACTTGACCTCTTCTTTGACTCTTCAGGAAGACAAAAAGAAAAAAAAGCAAAACAAAAAACAAGTAAATTGTCTGGAATACACTAGATCAAGAAATATTAATTTTATTCTTTCCCATTACATTACCCTCTTGAAGATCCTTGTGAGTTCTATTAATATTTTAGTTTATTTCTGAACAAATATTCATATTTTTAACATTTCATCTGTAGAAAAATAGAATTTACATTACACATTTTATAAGACAAAAAGAAGAGTCATGGTGCACTAGTTTTGTAAAAGTTCTACTCTTTACAAATTATAATTTATGAGAGCAGGACTTATGAATAAATATGCCTGTTTCCTGTACTTCTAATAATGTTCTAACACTGCTAGTAACTATAAGATTAGAATCAAAAGAAGTTGCCTTTTCTGTTTAATAAGAATGTCATAACCCCTTTTCATCTTTCATTACTAAGGTTTATCTTTCATAATCATGTTCAATCCTATGGGTACAGGATAAAAAAATTTGAAGTAGCTAGCACAGAGAAAAGTTCATTATGAAAGGGAACTGATTGTCAATATTGGAAAAATAATCTAACAATAGATTATCATCTTGCATTTTAATTTAACTTGGCTAAGTAGACAAACAGGTCTAAGGATCTGCAAATACCTTTAATATTTGAGGAAGAAAAAGAATTTGAAGCTAAAATCAGGTTGGCTTTTTGAAGCTGTACACATCCTTTCTATGCTAAAAATTTAATGATAGAAATCTCTCTTTTATAATGGAAATTTACCTCTAACTACTCAAGAGAAAGACAAGTGTTCCTCAATCTCCTGTGAGAATCAAATCTTTATTTCGATATGCTAAATTTTACCCTTGTTTTTGAGAATGTAATAAGGAAGTATCATGAAAAAGTATTACAGTATTCTTTTAGACCATCTGTTATGTATAGTATAAAATATAAAACTATTAAAACTATTAAAACATTCACATTACCATTTTCTCCATAGTTTGAAATAATGTTAGTCTCAGATTTGTGGTAAGACTGTTAATTGTGCTTTAATTGTTCACTAGGTATAATTATTTAATTACATTTTTCTTTTCAAAGAGTAATTTTTTTCTTTTTAATGAAAAGATACACTATTGAATCTGATCATATTTCTTACTTAATGAATCTGCTTATCCCTGAAGAGGAGAAATATTTCCAAGATTTCTTGTCATTTACAAAATACGTATATATACAATCACATAGGGAGTCTCTCTATGTAAAATCCTAAATATGTCAGCACTGTAGAACTAAGTGAAAAAAGACAGCAGCTGATGTCAGAAGGAAGTCACTACCAGAAGAGGAAAGAAGAGATTTTTGCATGCAAATTAATATTGCATCTAAACAGTCAGTGTGAATAACCCAATATCCAGTGAAAATATTATTTGTTTTTACTCCTGAAATGTGAATACTTTTAACTTTGTTCAGATTTATTTTGCTGAGAGAAGGTTGACTTTTTGAAAAGAAGCGGCAAATAATAGCCTGAAAAATTTTTTTAAGGTATGAATTTTGCCATCACACTGAAAACATTCTGAATCCTGATAGTGTTCAATAAATTCATAGATGCTGTCAAGCTGACAGTAAAAATGGCAAATGAAGGGAATCCAGTGTAGGTGGGATGGGAACGCATACATGTAGTGAGCCAGTAAGGATAGATTACATTTAGTACATTTTACTAAATAAGTCACTTGTAGCATTTTATTTCAAAATATTTAAAATATCTTACTAGATTTTTTACCAATTTAGTATGCATTGACAGCTATTTAGGTGTAATTTTTCTTTGATGAGGCATGAAAATGTCTTACATGTATACAAAATTGTATTCATTAATTCATTCCTAATAAGCTGGTCTATCAATCTTGTCTTTGCTATCATTAAGCAGGAATATATATATATATATATATATATATATATATATATATATATATATAAAATAGGAAAACCCTAGAGGCAATTCCATTAAAAAGGGGACTAAAATAACAATGCACTCTATAATAGTTTTAAAATATGTCAGCAAAATATTTGACGCTTCTTCCATTAAAAACTAGAGTCTAATATCTTTCCCCTTGAATATGGGCCAGCGTTAGTCATGCTTTTCGATGAATAGAATGGGGCAGAATGAATGGGGCAGAATAGAATGAATAGAAATGTGGCATTTCTTGTCTTCCCAGACAAAATGATAAAAAGTGATACATACACCTTTAACCTGTCTTTCTCTTCTCTTCATTGTAATAATTTTACTTGGAACTCACCTGTCATACCATAAGGAAGCCAAGCAGTCATGTGGAATGGTGAGATGTAGGTGCTGTGCCCCAAATCCTAGCTGATGTTCAAGCTGACAGTCAGCATCAACGTCCAGAGATGTGAGAGTCAGTGTTTGTACTGTTCCAGCCTCCAGGCTTCAAGCTATCTCAGCTTGAAGAGATACCAGGTAAAGCAGGGATAACCCGGCTGTGTCCTGCCCAAATTCTAAATTTGTGATGTTGTTTTGAGACAATAGGTTTTGATTATGCAGCAATGCATAACTGAAACACAAGCTATCACTGGTACTACTCAATATTGTTCCGTACGTTTTTTTTTTTTCCCCCAGTTCATTCATGCTTTAGTTTATTTATTCAACAAATATTTATGGCATAGCTACCAGAGGCTGGGTGCAGGTTGAGGCACTGCAGGAGGTACATCAGTGAATATATATATATATAAAAAATCCCTTCCCCCACTGAAGGTATATATTAGAAGCAGAGATAGAAAGGGTATAATGTTCAGCAGCTATGAGTGTTAGAAGGAAAAAAAAACGGTAAGTAGAGAGTGCATGACAGGGTGATGTCATTTAGATAGGGTGTTGAAAGGAATCATCTCTGAGGGTTGACATTTCAGAAGACACAAGGAAAAAAAGCAGGAAGCATGTCACTTTAATATCTGGAATAAAACATTACAGGCAAAGGGAAGAGAGAACATTTAGGAACAAAGAGGGATATAAGTGTGACTAGAGCAGAGTTAGCAAGAGGAAGAGGAGATAGAAAAAAATGTCTCTGCCAGATAATGTAGGGATTCCTTGACCATCTTAGTGGATGACCTATATCCCAATTAATACATACATTGAGACTTATTCTAAATGTAATGGGAAGACTTTACAAGGTTTTGAGCAAGCAACTGGCATAATATTATGTAACAAATTTTAAATTTATTACATAAATTGGAGAAAACAACTGACATAAACATTAAAACTCTGGGATTTATGGGAAAAATAGACTGTAGGGCTGCAATATTTGCAGTAGAGACCTGTAAATCGATCACTATGATACCCCAGGAAAGATGGAGCAAGAGGTTGGGGGATGGTAGCTGACATGCGGGTGAGAGATAGTCAAATGGAAAATGGATTTTGAAAGGGAGAAATAGAACAAGATTGCCAGTAATTGGATGAACCAATGCTACAATCAGAAAAAATATTAAGTGATATTAATGCTAGAATAAAGATGCAAGTGTAATTATTTGCAGATGACGGGATTGCTTATATAAAAATTCTGAAAATTAATAATCACCAAATTGAATAAGATAAAATATTTTTATCCAATTTTGTATATGTAGAAATTGAGGCTTAAAAAATTGATTAATTTGGTGTAAGGTCACACACAAGTGGTAGATGAGTTCAGACAAATACAGGACTTTGGAATCTAGGATACAATTTTTTTCTATTACTCCTCAATTCAAAACTACAGAGAATATTTCAGTACTACCTTCTCCTGGTCAATCAACTGTAAACAAAAATTACAATCCTAAAAAATAATCAGATTTACTTATAATTTAAGTAACAGTATTTCTGGCTGTCAATTTTGTCAGAGTATTCAAAAGTCTTCAAATTTTTTAGTTCCCATTAAGTCCATGATTCTATAGCTATAAAATTCTATGAGCTATAGTTCATAGTCTAACCTAAGTAAATTATCAGAAATGTGTCTAGGCTTTATATATGTAAACATTTAACACATTATTACTTATATTGAAAATAAACATTAATTTACACTTAGGTGAGTGTTAAATAAATACTAAAAATCAAACAGAGAAACACTGTGTGCCTGTTGGAAGTTCTTGATTTTAAACTTATGGGAAAATTATTGCCTTAATGTCATTAAAAATACTGACCATAGCAATCACCTCCCAAAATACAAATATATCCTAAAGCTTACTCACTGAAAATGTCCAAATCTCTTAAAAATAGGTAATAATTAGCTGTTGTGAAAATTCTTAAACTGGTATTAATATTCCCTGAAAATGACTGCTCTTGTGAGAGCTGTTTTCTCTTTGGAGTAGTATTACAACTACCTCCCTACATAAGCCTGGAAAAATGAAAGGTTTTTTTCTCTCCTAGAAATAGGCACTTAAATAATTATGCCCACCAAGAGATTTAGCAAGTATGTTGGTCACCTAAACAGTTACGTCTTTCATAATTAGCCTAAAATTACAAATTCTTACCACTCCTTGGGATTTAAAAGACAAAATAAAGAATTGTATACCATAAAGCAATTATAATTTGCATAGTAGCCACATTTGAGTTGCAAAGAGCAAACAATAAAAAAAAAAATTTTTTTTCTTATAATCCTCTTTTTTTTTTTTTTTTTGCGGTACACGGGCCTCTCACTGTTGTAGCCTCTCCCGTTGCGGAGCACAGGCTCCGGACGCGCAGGCTCAGCGGCCATGGCTCACAGGCCCAGCCGCCCTGCGGCATGCGGGATCTTCCCGGACCAGGGCACGAACCCATGTCCCCTGCATCGGCGGGCGGACTCTCAACCACTGCGCCACCAGGGAAGCCCTTATAATCCTCTCTTATTGTGAATATTTTAATATTAAATAACTGCTGGAGGCAGGGTAGAGTTTGGGTACACACAGTAGCAATGAAGTTCATGTAGCCTATGAGAAGCTTTCAGCATTGAGCCCTAGGAGACAGACAGAAGATCCAATGGTGTGGGAATAGTACTTCAAAAAGTAGGGGGGAAAACAACAAGGTCCTACTGCATAGCACAGGGAACTATATTCAGTACCCTGTGATAAACCATAATGGAAAAGAATATAAAAAAAAGAATGTATACATATGTATAACTGAATCACTTTGCTGTACAGCGGAAACTAACACAACATTGTAAATCAACTCTACCTCAATAAAAATAAATAAATAAATGCCTTAATAAAATAAGTTAAAAAAAAAAGAGTCAACAGTGGTTTTGGTGGGAATGTAAATTGGTGCAGCCACTATGGAAAACAGTATGGAGGTTCCTTACAAAACTAAAAATAGAGTTGCAATACAATACAGTAATCCCACTCCTGGGCATATATACATACAAAGCTATAATTCAAAAAGATATATGCACTCTTATGTTCACAGCAGCACTATTTACAATAGCCAAGACATGGAAACAACCTGTATGTCCATCAACTGATGAATGGATAAAGAAGATGTGGTACATGTATACAATGTATGTATGTATACATACATTGTATGTATGTATGTATACATTGTATGTATACAATGGAATATTACTCAGCCATAAAAAGAATAAAATAATGCCATTTGCAACAACATGGATGGACCTAGACACTGTCATACTCAGTGAAGTAAGTCAGACACAGAAAGACAAATATCATAGGGTATCACTTATATGTGGAATCTAAAGTATGACAAAAATGAACTTATTTACGAAACAGACTCATAGACATAGAGAAAAGACCTGTGGTTGCCAAGGGGGAGGGTGGGAGGGGGAGTGATGGAGTGGGAGTTTGGAGTTAGCAGATGCAAACTATTATATATAGAATGGATAAACAACAAGGTCCTACTGTATAGCACAGGGAACTATATTCAATATGCTGTGATAAACCATAATGGAAAAGAGTATGAAAAAGAATCGCTTTGTTGTATGCCAGAAATTAATATGACATTGTAAATCACCTCTACTTCAATAAGAAATAAATTTTTTAAAAATAGGGGGTAAAAAGAAAAATGAACTAGGCGATATGAAAAAAGAAAAATACCGTAAAATACAGTACAAATTTAAAGAAATTTACACATATGAAGCCACAAGCATTTACAAACAAAGAAATGACTTACATAGTGTTTTCTGAATTACCCTTATGCCAACATAGAATTCAAAAAAAATTTTTCTCTCCTCACCCCTCTTCAGTTTAATTGTCAGTAAAGAACCGATGCTTGAGTAGTTCCTCTATTTCTAAGTTCTCCGCACAATTTTACTAACAGGAATGTTAAAATCCTGTCTCCATTATGACCTTTAACAACTATCATCTAGTGCTTGCAATTAAATTTATAGCAATGAAAGTTGGGATTCCCAAAGAAATAAAACATTTATTTGTGACCTGGGTGGCATGCAAACATTAACCTTTAGCTATATTCCATCTATTCTGGTCCCTTTGTTTGCAAAGTAACAGAACTTATTATAGAAAGTTCAAGACCATGTGCTTAAATCTTGTAAATTAAGAAGTTCCATGTTGTGACACAATCTTCCAAAATTTATGATACTTTCTGGGAATATTCTGGATATTTTTAGAATCTGCTGCCATACTTTCTGTCTTCTGGTCTGTTAACAGACAAAAATTTTGTCATGGCATTTTTGTTGTCCATACAGATGAGAAAGCCATAGCATTAATAAGTAAAATATGTAATTTCAGGAAAGAGCTGAAAAGTTTCTAGAGAAATTGTTTAAAAGTTCTTATCACCTTAGGAACTGATTCTACTTGGAACTGTGGCTGTTCAATTAAAAGTGGTTGTGATTTCTCCCAGTAGAGTTGGTTTCTGCATGATGGATGGAAAAACACGAGCATAAGGGAAGATGCTTTATCTTTACTGTGTGTCAAAGAAAATAGAGACTGAGAAAAACTAAGACTTGTAACACATTGTAAATGGCAAAATATACATCTATTTACAGAGTGTATGAATTTGGTTAAAATCAATTTTTACATGGGGTAGAAAGTAGTGATAAATTCATAGAAAAGACCAAGAGGAGAAAAAGTACTTACAATAGGGAAAAAAGAGGGAGCCAGAAAAGTTCAAATATTGAACAACAACAACAAAAAGAAAATCGGAAGCATTAGATAAAAGATCATGAGCTCGGTTACTTATATCAGTGTGCCCACAAAATTGTTCACAAGTTAAAAAAATGCTGTCATATTTAGGACCATTGTTTCTGTATTGTACGATTCTACAGAAATTTAATAACATTATTAATCTTGCAAACATCTGTCTGGTCCTCTATTTAAAGTCTAACTTTTAATATCCCTTTGAGTTTATTATTCTATTTGTGGCCTTTGGTACTTGACAGCTATGAATAAAAATTAAATTACGACTCTACTTTTTAGAAAGTTCAGTATATGTATCAGTTATTAAACTGTTTCATAGTCTGAAATGTTGTATCTGCTTGTCTGATGCAGAATCAAATTTAGTCTGCATCTAACGTTTTATTGTGGAAAAAAAAGTCTTGTAATAGGAGGCTTATTTGGAATTTCATGAATTTGAATTTCTCCTTGGATACATACCTATTTTTAAGATGATGGAAATGTATGTTACTACTGTCTAAATGTATACAACTAATTGCAAGTGTATTTAGGCAAAAAATTAAAGACTAAAAAATATAAGATAAAGATAAATGTACCTGATCACGAATAAGGACAAAATAGTAAATTGATTCAGATTACATACTCCAGGCTAGACTTCCAGCTTACTAGCTCTGTGGCTTTGTGCAAGTTAGTGACATTCTCTGGTCCCAGTTTTCTCTTCTATTGAATGGGGATGATATTGCGGAGGATTATTTTTTGCAAAGTGCTCTGGACAATACCTGGCACATGATAAGAAATTGCTAAGCAAATTAATTGAAATTCATCATCATTTTGGACATGTTTTATTGGTATTTAACTGTAATATTCTATAGTCCATAATTTATAATAATAATAAATATAAGTAACTTCATATATTCACATGTGTAATTATTATTTGAACTACACAATTTACTAAACTCCCCTGATATATTCATACTTCAGCGTCTTTACCATTTCCAGTTACTACAATTTTCTTCTTCTATTTTATCATTTAAATTCTAATAATTCTATAATATTTATTTCAAATAATACTTTATAATTCTTCTCTGATTTATTCTTTGTACTTTCTTTTAGAGATGTTAAATTTATACTTAACAAATTGTATCACAGTTTATTTATTAGTTGATTTATATTTATCTATACATCATGACCTCTTTGAAAGTATGGACCTATCTTATATATGACTTTTAAATTCTAGTGTTCAATAAATATGTCCCCTTAGATATTATACATCCTTAAGGTACTGAAAAATGATTAATACATAATATTTATTCTTTCACTGCCTCCAACTTAAACCCCAAGCCCAGAGTAGTGTTTCATAAATATACATTGTATTCAAGAAAAAAGTAAAACTATATTTCATCCTAGCTAGTTTCCAGTGTATTGCCCAGGGGAATATTTATCCCTGGTAAAATGAGTGAATCTCTACAGCTACATACTTCTCAGCTCACTGAGTGGATCTCCTGTCGAAGCAGCAGCTGGAATGCAGGTCAAGTCTGCCTATTCAGAACACCTGTGACCCTCAGTTTGGGGTACTAATTTAAGCCAGGATTTGTTTTCTCCATCCTTGGCATCATAACACATACATAAAGACCCTGGTTATCAGAAAACATGTTACTTGTTATACTCCACCTACTGCTACTCTAGAGCAAAGATTTTCAAACTTTTTTCACCATAACCCACAGAAAAAAAATACTATAATTTTAACAGTGACAGACATCACATACACACACACACACACACACACAATTGAAGCAAAAGTTCAGGAAGTACAATTAACTTTGCTACCTCGGATGCACTTTAATTTTTTCTTTTTTGTTATACTAGTTCTCATTTTTCTACTAAAGTATTATTTTTTTTTTGAAATTTTTGGTTCTGAATCATTAAAGTTCATCACTAACTAACAGGACACATCGGGCATTATGTAAAACTTTGCTCTGGAGGACGTCATCCAAAGTCTGAGATATTTGAAGCTCCCCGACTCCAAATGAAAACTGAGTATACCACATACCCTGTATTCTAAATCGAATTATCACTACCATACCTTCAAATTTTGGAGACAATCTCCCCAAAAATTTTTATATAGTGCTTAAACTCCCCATAAGGCATGAGATTAATTCGAAATTCTTTAGAGATTTTTTTAGAACAGAGTTTTCTTTTAACTTGTGAAGCTTGACTTTAGAGTCTTTGCATAACACTCATTCTAGCATTTTCAGTATTTTACATATTGCTTTTCACTTACATGTTCTGTAGAAACTTGGAAATAAATTCTTTCCCTAAATTTTACTATATAGGAAATTACCTTTTCCATTCTAAAAAAGGTGCTTCGATTGTCTTTCACACAAAAGTGAAGGAGATTGAACTCCCCTACCTCTCTCCCATCTCCCCAGTCTCCAGCTAGCCTGTTATAGCAAACAAAAGTCTTTCTCATTATGGTGACTGCATAAAGCCTGGCCGTCCCTGACTGAGAAGCTGCCAATGGAGGGTGAATAGCTAAAGCTCTTTGTCAAGAAAAGATAATTTCTCCCCAGGAGAGCGATGGGTCAGAGAAGTTGCTGGGCAGCAGCAATGGTTCTGCCCCCAGTTTGTCCCAGACTGCGCTTGCTTTGACTTGCTGCTTCCCTTGGAGGGCGTAGACTCAGAGGCAAGCTTGCAGCTTCCTGTAACATCTAATGCGCGTGGCAGGAACTGGTGTTTCCTCCACGGATAAGCATGTAGCATTCGGCATCTATCTAATTAATCTCGCAAAGATCTGCCTTTCCTGTGCTAGGAAGGAGGCATAAAAAAGTAAACATTTAAATGAGACGTGTAAATTAAGATTGTCTGCCTCAAAATTACCAGTATTATGGAAACTATATTTTAGCTGTTTTCCTGGAATTTATCATGTTGCTATGATAAACGAAACTTATGAGAAGAACATGCATATGTGGAATCATGGCAAAATGTGTTCCTTTCTCATAATGTACTATTTGCCCATATAGAAACATCTAAGCTGCTATATTGATTTTTAATTCCTTCCTTACTTTAATATAAAATGACATTTATAATAAAATTCAATAAAAGCTCAGTAAAATGAAACAATTAGGCCAACAAATGTAACATATTTTACTAATGAGGTCAGCATTTTATACATTTGCCAGTTTAATGAGTCTAAGTTTTTATTAAAAGGACAATCAAAGGAAAATGGAAAACTATCCAGAAAAGTCCTTTTAGTTTTTATAGTAAAGATTTTAGCAAATGCTATGTTCAAACTTACCACATTTTCTGATTTAGAAGTTTATCTGTGATAATGGTGCATTTGTAAAAAGGCTGACAGTTACATATATTCACAAACTATGTCAGTCTCATAACTTAAGAAATTCCTAAATTGAAATGCTGATTATCCATATGAGAGCCTTTATTCTCAATGACTATGGAAGTAGCTAAATTCAATTTTACTTTAATAAATATGTATCATTTTTAAATGAGATTTTTTTCTTTTATTGCTTAATGATTACTGTTAGTGGTATTTGATACTATATTTACGGAGAATGGCATAAGTCCGAGCTCAAAATATATCTCTTTGTCCTCAGTGAAAGTAAATATAACTCCTAGGATAAACCAGGTAAGTACTGCCCTGTCATCTGAGCAAAGCAAAGAGGCAGTGACCTACTTTTCTTTCACATTTTGCCTACCAGCAGTATTAAATCAAATGGAACACATTAAAACCATCACGAAAGGCAGACAATAGTTTCCCTCTGATTGCCTACCTCAGCCTGGTAGCAGTGTGAAAGTTATAAAAGTCATTTGTATCAACTCATTACCATGTCACCTCATTTTATGCCCCTGCTGGATAAGTGGCAATAAGCCCTGTGTTAGCGAATTCCACATCATCACCATTAGAACAAATCCTAATAGCACCCACCTGTCGAAGATTACCCTAGACAGTTATTGAGATTTAGGAGGGGCAGCGTACTACTGATTTAGGGCATATTCTTTAGAATGTTCTATCATTTATTCTAGCTTTATTCTAGAAATAAAGCTAATTTTATGAAGCGTGCTCATGAATCATTTTCTTCGTGTAGGATACTATAATGCTCCCAGTAGAGTGTTATTCTTGCACTTTAATTCAAGGTAATAATGTTGTTGCATCTAATGTAGGCTTAATGCCAAACCACTGCCCAAACCCCTGTGTGAATTCTTAGGTCATTAAATTAACTGAAAAACTTAACAGTGAAATGAATTCCTTGATGTATTAAAACTTTTCTCTCTTCTTTCAGTATGACAATGAACAAACAATTAGTCTTCCAAAATTGTAAGGAAACCCTTTGACTTCACAAGCGCATCTGTGGTCTGAGAGGTGAATGAGACAGAAACATTATGTAGGGATATTTCTATGGGACGTTTATGACAAATCCAGGAGCTGATCTTCTAAATGAAGACCCAGCTTTCTCTGCAATCTGCCCAGAGTACAGTTTATGGCGAACAAAACCACTGCTAATTTAGCATGTATTTTTATAGTAGAGCGCCATTTATTTCACTGTGTCGATGACTAAAGATCTTATAATTTATCCTACTTTCTACATAGTGGTTTTATATCATTTATTAAGTTGGCGAGAGAAAACTAAAGAAAACAAACTGCACAGATAATTAAACTGGTCTTCAGGTTTACTCACTGCTACACCACTACTCATTTAATACGTAAGCACACAAATGTTCTATTTGCTTGTGTAGTGTGTGGAACACTACAGATGAGGTGAGCTGTTATGTGCAATTCGTAATGTGGCTTTCTGTCAGGAACACCAGAATGTTGCGTATAATTGTCAGGTAAGATCTACCCTTTCTAGGTTATGGTTAGGTAAAAGTTTTAGGGGGAAGAGAGAGAAAGAGAGAGAATTTAGCCACATGTACTTAGGTTTGGGTAGTGGTGTGTATGTGCCTATGTGTTTGCATTTGTATAAAAGAGAGGAAGAAATTGAGAAAGAGAGTGAGTAGATTCTGCAATCTGCTGAATATGTTCTCATCCATTAAAGTTAATAACTGTGAGAGGTCCTGGCCTTTCAGAAGTGTCTTCTAACGAGTTCCCTCTGCTATCATGGAGATCAAGTGTCTTGATCACTTTCTACATCCGAAAACTTGAGATAAAAGTAAAACCTCACAGAGTTTCTGGGATGATTATATTACACAATAAAAATTTAATAAAAATTATCTCATATAAGAATATTATACTAAAGTTTTTATAATCTTAACTCTGAATGGAAGAAAGTCTACATTTAATTATGAGTAATTTTTGATTATATTAATTCTTCTTTCTGTTTGTGCTTATGTATTTGCAAATCAACCTGCATTTAATTAACTGTAATGTCCAATTGTACGAAATACCCAGTTTGGTTCTTTGGGTGCTTGCTTTTTAGGGAAGTGAATACTTCCATAGCACTGGAATAACTGATGATCTTAAATTCATACATGCATCTATGCTTTTTATTAAAAACACAACATGAGAGTCAAGCTGGTAAGTGAATATGTGGATCAAATTTAAGTTGAGGCAGAAATGTTTGGACAGGTACATTTTAGTAATCAGACAAATTGGTGACCTATGACACTGAGAATGTTTTCTGAAAAATAGATATTTAGATGAGAAAACCACTGTCTATTCAATCTTTTAATACAAAATATAATACATACCAACTATGTGTGAGGTGTAGAAAATGAGGAGGCAGGATTGTTAGAATTTCATTGAGGTCCTTCTCCCCACCATGAATTTAGACATGATTCTGTCTACTGAAATTTCATTATGAAAGTTAATCATCAGATTAGGTCAGATTATAATCTGTCAAAAATCTTCTTAAAAATTGACTTTGGTTTCAGGCCAGAATAAGTTTTGTGGCAAAGATAAAACTCCCATATCCCAAGTCCATTTTTATAAACTTACTATTATAAATTGATTTCCTCTTATTATAATTTCCCCCATAGAGAAGTCATCCACTTTCCAGAGAATTTGTCTTTGAATTTCTTTAGTGTTATAGTACACATTTAAAAATAATAGTGTCCCTGGTGGCGCAGTGGTTGGGAGTCCGCCTGCTGGTGCAGGGGACGCGGGTGCAGGTCCGGGAAGATCCCACATGCCGCGGAGCGGCTGCGCCCGTTAGCCATGGCCGCTGAGCCTGCGCGTCCGGAGCCTGTGCTCCGCAACGGGAGAAGCCACAACAGTGAGAGGCCCACGTACCACACACACACACAAAAATAGTATCACGTATCTATATCTGTGAGCATAATCATGTGTCTCTACTTCAAAAAGAAAGATCTAACATTTGTGGGTTGACTAATCAGATTGCTGAGACTGGAGGCATTTATACTATTGGTGAACTCAACAACTGAATTCCACCCTGTTTAAATTCCTCATAGACTCTGAGATGAGACTCAGATTTTACAAGTGTGAATGTGTGCATGCATCTAGTGCTATAATTTTCCATCTAAAATCTACACCATACATTATCAAGCTTCTCTACTTTGTAGAAATTTGACCTACCATTGCAAAATTTTGCTTTATATTTTGCCTTAGTTGCCTCAACATAAACTTATGATGATGGCAGTTTGTAACAGGCATTAACAAATTCATATGGGGAAATACAATATACACATTTTTATAAATGTGCATATGTAAATATGCACAAAGATTATGCATCAGAATGTTCGTTTTGAGAACAATAGAAAAATAGTTTGTGGAAGTCTTATAAAACCTACTTTTTAATAGCCAACCGTGGAAAGGTAAAGTAAGCACTCTTTAAAAGCTTTTAAAAATATTGCTACTGCTATTAAATAAACATTTTCAAAAATTTTTTAAAGCTTGCTGTCTTGAACTATTAAAAAATCACCAAAATGAGGGCTTCCCTGGTGGCGCAGTGGTTGAGAGTCCGCCTGCCGATACGGGACATGGGTTCGTGCCCCGGACCGGGAAGATCCCACATGCCGCAGAGCGGCTGGGCCCGTGAGCCATGGACGCTGAGCCTGAGCGTCCGGAGCCTGTGCTCCGCAACGGGAGAGGCCACAACAGTGAGAGGCCTGCGTACTGCAAAACAAAAACAAAAACAACAACAACAACAAAATCACAAAAATGAGAATATTTCTAGAGTCAATTGTTCCTCTTTCTATTGAATAATAAATATACAATTGCATTCTATGGAGAACTGCTAAGTTCTCTAAGGGTCATCTGTAGTCCAATAGAATCCTAAAATAAGAGTTTCTTTGAAAAAAATTTCTTTGAAAAAAATTAGATTACTTTATCTATGAAAAAAATATATTTTTTTAGCAGTTAACTTTTAGTTGTTCTATTTCTACAGTAATTTCTATTAAATATGCATAACATGGTTCATCTTGAAGAATACGCATTAATAAGAACTCTAATTTTTTCTGTCTTTATTTCTGTGTTGCAAAAAACATACAAAACAGGAACTGAGGCTCAACCGTAATCCCATCTTTTCCTCACTTGATGAAAAGTGAAACATATATTAATCATGGTCTGATGAGTATGTCAAGAATAAACATGTCAGTTTTTATGTAATTTAGAGTTCTACAGTCATAGCAGAGATTTATTGTCACAGTACTTATTTTTTTTAAGTATTCTTGGCTATATTATATCCAAAGGAACAGGTTTTCTTGTAGGCCTCACTATATACATGGCATTAACAAAAGATTTTCTCATGCATGCATTCTGTCATAAATATTACAAACAAATTTAATGAGAATTCACAGAGCTGCCAAGCTTAGGAAAGGGCAATTTTAAAACCATGTTTTGCAATCAGTATCTCTGACTACTTGCAAAAATAGAAGGCCAAATAACTCTACGTCAAAAATGAATTGCTTTATGATCAGATAGTTCAAAAGGTATTCCAATGCTAGAAACACACAGAGTTCTGAGAAAGGAAGTTAGGCAAGGAGAGAAATAGAGGTCATGATTATGCAAACTCAAATTGTGGCTAGAAGAAAAGAGTATCAATTATTTGGGAGGGCTGGGTTTTTTTGTTTTGTTTTGTTTTTTTAACTTTGTAAAAAAGATAGGTCGTAAATAATGCGGGTTCATGTAAAAAAGGAAGGACCATTTCTTCCTTTTTCCAAATTCTCACTTTGGAGGAAATTGCTCCGACCCCTTTGGAAAATAATCATAAGTTATTGAGCTTCTATTCTCTTATTAGCAACTTTATCACATGATGGGTATAAAGGAAAAGGTTAAGAACTGATAGAAATCTAACTTCCCAGAGAGTGAGACTTAAAATAGGCAATCTGTCGCTTGACTGCTAATATATATGCTACACTTTAAAATAGCTGTTAAGAGTAGAACCTCATCTTTATCTTCTCGGAGGGGTCAAACGTTATACTCAATATCAGAAGTACACATTTCATCACTTATTTATTCTTCTTCACCATTTTTGAATTTTGAACGCCTAAATTTAATCTTATGTTAGATTTAATTTTTGCTTAGATCAAGCAAAACTGGCACAAGTGAGCATCGGCAGTATACCAAATATTAGTTTAAAATCATCATATACACACACATATATATCACTTTGGGTTGTGGTTATGAATAAAAGGGCATGATTTAAAAATATTTAAGAAGTAAAAAAAAAATTAAAAACCATATTTAAGAAGTAACATCAAAAGGAATTTTGGGCTGATTTGATATGAAGTTTGAGACAGAGATGTGAAGGACCAAGCTCAGTCTGCATAATTGGGTGAAAGGTGGTAATTTTCTTTTAAATAGGAAACACTGGAAGACACTTGAAAGCCATTTAAGTACAAGTGGTAAACTAACCATCAGGCAAGGAAGTAGACACTAGACAGTGAGACAAGAAGACAAGAAGATGGGAGGACCCAGGATGGATGTTTGTAGAAAATTTAACACTTAATTTCAGAATAGGGGAGGATATACTTTTAAAAGATACTCTCAAACCTGCCAGAGAGGTAAGACAAAAATCAAGAAACATAAAGCAAGGCAAAAGAAGGAACTCTTTCAAAGAGGGATTTTGTAAAAGAGTTCAGTGCTTTCAGGAGATTATATAAAAATCAGAAAAGAAACCTAAAGTTCAGCAGAAGAGAACCACTGATTCTCTAGCGGTAGAGCTGTGTTCTTAGAGGGATGGGACGTAGATGTATCTATGTAGAATGAAGACTGAATTGTGAAATTCAGATAGTGAGTGATGAAAATGGTTTTGAGAACTTTTCTTTGTGATAGAGTGTATGTATGGTAATTAGAAGAAGATATGAGATCGTCAGGTCTCATGTCCATATTTGTTTTTCTGTTATATTTTTCCATTTGTTCTTTCAAGAGGAAATATTTGAGCATATTTGCTTTAGTTACTTATTGCTGCATAACCAGCTACCTCAAATTTAAGTATCTTAAGACAATAATTTATTTTTCATGTTTCTGTGGGTCTTAATTTGGGCAGGACTTGGCTGAGCGATGGATGTGCTCCACATGACCTGTGAGTGGGGTCATGGGTGACCGAGCTATAACTGGAGGGTCCAAGAAGGCTTCACCTCCCGTGCCTGGTGCCTCTGTACTCCTCATAATCTCTGTCTCACCATAGGGTTTAACTTAGGTTCTCTTACAGCTTAGCAGCTGGATTCCAAGAGGGAGTTTTCTAAAAGAAGAAGCCCTAATGTACAAGTGTTTATCAAGCTTCTGCTTGTCTCCTATTTGCTAATGTACCGTTGACCAAAGCAAATCACATGTCCAACGCAAAGTTGGTGAGAAACAGGACTATACAGGGTATGCTCTGTGAAGACATAAACTTCACTTGGAGGCCACAGACTTAATAGCCTCAATGTTTCAAAGCCAATACAAATGAACTGAGAGAGAGAGAACTGTCCATTTTTCAACAATTCAGGAAATGTGGGAAGGTTTGGGGGGATTTGAATTAGGAGGAGGCAAAGCTTCTCTGGCCTACCAGGAAGGAAGGAAGTGAAAATGGATGGAGATATAGGTATAGGCTTGTATCTTTAATCCTGGAAGACATTGTCCTTAGATGGTTTCAATTTTCTCTCCAAAGCAGGAGGCACAATTGTCAGCATGTGTGAGGGAAAAGAAAAGAGGCTGGACATTTCAGAAGGAAAGGGCTCAAAAGGTCATGAAAATTAAGGGAGTGAGCTGGAGTCAAAAACTTAGCTGGGTTGTCAGGCAATGTTTAAGAACCACGAGAGGTTGGTAATCATGTATTTTAGCAAACATTGTCAGCCTTTTTTATGAGTCAGTGTATTTTGCTGCAAAATTTTACTAATGATGAACTAAAGGAAATTAATATAAAAATGAAAAAATAATTGGGAAAATAAATGAGGATATATTTTAAGGAATTATTATCCTTTGAACATATAAAAATACCTTAATATTTGTTTTAGGTGTTATAGTTTACAACTCTTTGTTATTAAACGCACAACTTTTTGAAATAATAATATTTTTACTAAAGAGTCAATTGAAATTCTCCTGAATTACCAAAAGTTGCAAGATGCAAAAGTTACTCAATGATTTTTACTCTACATCACAGCTATCTCCCAAGAATTCAGTCAAAAACTCACTTAATCAAACTCCAATTTGCTTTACAGAATAGAGACAGTGTAGCTTGATGAATAAGGTTATTATAGTACATAATGTGAAAATTTAATTTAATGAGAGAATATTATAAGGTGTTTAGCTTAGTGCCTGAACATATAATAAGCACACAGTAAATAATAGATATATTGTGGTGATTATCGTTAGTAGTGGTGTTCAAAACTGACACCAATCAAATTGCATTCATCACTTTAAGAAGAATAGAGCCCTGGATAATAGCAAAGAATAATATCTATAGTTAGAGCAATGATAGTTTTTCCATAATGATTTAGAAAGCACCTATTATGTGTCATGTAGCCCACTAAGTACTACTAGCAGCTGTTTTTCAAATCAGTGAAATGAGATTATGTGATATGTTTTGAGTCCGTTTTGCTGGCTGTGCCTTTCCCTACCTGCCAATGTATTCAGAAATTCAAAATTGATTTGATATAACTGAAGCAGAAAATCATTAGTAAAGTACGTAAGTAAATCTGGTAAACAATTTTCCGTTCAGACAGGCACAAATGGAAAACTTACCCACAAGTAATCAATCCCCTGGTTCCTGAGCCTAGTAGAGACCATAGCTAACAGGAAAAATAATTAGAGACGCTAAAATCCTCCAAGGCATTACAAAATGAAATCTCACTTAATTTTGAATTATTTTAAATTTTCAATTATGTATAAAACCTTCACTTTCTTCATATATACACATATATGGTGTATTGAAGGGGAAACTTGATGAGTTTGACTAGTTAGTAGATGTTTTATATGACATATAAGCTTATTCATATTACATATACTGACTGCACAGTACTGACACTATGGAATTTAAAATATATTTGTGACCATAATAGCAAAGAAATATTCCTTCATTTAAGATTTTTTTTTTTTTTTTTTTTTTTTTGCGGTACGCAGGCCTCTCACTGTTGTGGCCTCTCCCGTTGTGGAGCACAGGCTCTGGACGCGCAGGCTCAGTTATGTTTGGCTGGAGAATCTGCCTGCTAATGCAGGGGATACGGGTTCGAGCCCTGGTCTGGGAAGATCCCACATGCCGCGGAGCAACTAGGCTCGTGAGCCACAACTACTGAGCCTGCGCGTCTGGAGCCTGTGCTCTGCAACAAGAGAGGCTGAGATAGTGAGAGGCCCGCACACCGCGATGAAGAGTGGCCCCCGCTTGCCACAAGTAGAGAAAGCCCTCGCACAGAAACGAAGACTCAACACAGCCAAAAATAAATAAATAAATAAATAAAATTAAAAAAAAAAAAGAGAGGATGTGATTTAAAAAAAAAAAGAAAACATATAATGATCACACTATAGCAGTGATAAATATGAAGAAAAATGACCCCATCTCATAAATTGCTTCTTACGTTTTCCAAAAATACCAAAGGAAAGTATGAAAACTGATAACACACATATTGCTTACATAACAGTAAAATAAATAAGAATGTATTATGGAAAATACTTTGGGTGCCAGAGTAATTACCAAGCAACACATTGCTAGCAAGCAGCTCGGCCTCACACTCCAAGGCACTTGCAAGATTTTGAGGAGGATTACATGCTCCAGTCACTGCGAGCCACTGTTCTTTGAATCTCAGCTCCACCACGTACCAGCTGCTCAAGTCTGGGCAAGTTACCTACTCTTTGTAAGTCTAAATTTTGTTCTTTGCAAATTGAAGAAAATAATATCATCTGTGTTCATAGGGTTATTATAAATATTTCATAGTAAAAATAATTACCATTAAATATATGCAAATTTTGGAGTCAGGCACTACTTCAAATGCCTTACATATATGATTTTACATAATCCATTGAACAATTACATGGTGGGTTAGGTGTCATTATTATCACCATTTCAAAGATGACCAGCTGAAGCCTAAAGAGCATAAGTAATTCATTAACACATAACACATGGGAAGCGTTTAGCAGAGCACCTGGTGCCCCACCCCTTTGACAGCAGCTTGTTATTTTTCTTTCTGAATTTTTAGTGTCTCCTAAATTTTCTTTTGGGCCAATCATTGGTAATTGCCATCAAAATGGCTTCCATATTTGTGGATAAATTTAAAGTTTTCCCTCTTTGCAGAAAATATCAAACCCTCCCTCCCAACATGGAAAATAAAGTGAGTCAGTTCATAATTTAGAAATTACAAACTCAAATGACCTCAGAAGCTAGGAAAGTTACAAAAACCATAAATCAACCTGTATACGACACAACAGAGAACAGTTATTTATATTTAAAAAGTTACGTAGCATTGTGTGCTGTAGAAATATTAGCTCAATTCCATATAACTCTAGGAGAGAGGAACTACTATTATTCTATCTAACAGAAAAAGAAAGTGAAGCCTAGAAACAGGATATAATTTGTACCACATGTCTAATAAGGAGTAGAGCCAGGTTTTGAACCCAGGAAGCTGGGCTCTCTCTTCACTCGTCTTAACTGCAATCCTCCTCTGTGTATGTAGCAGGGACTGTGGCCAGCTAGTGAATACATGTCTGGTTAAAATCACTCCCCTCTCCTCTCTCTTTTCTTCCTCCATTTTTTTCTTAACTGTACTTGGAAAAGAAAATGTATATACTTTTCTGAGCTGCTTCATTTCAATTCTTGATTAAATTAAATTTATGTTTTGATGGTGAAAATAATACACAAAATCAGAAACTGTCTCTTTTTATCTTGAAGGAATATCACTGGCTGCTCTGAGTTATGTTTGGCTGGTGTATATATTTGTGGAAGGGAGACATTGCAAATAAGGGAATTTCTCAGGTTCTAGGCAAGTTGTTTTTTCTTAAAACATTAAGCAAAATATTTTGTCTTCAAAGCCTCCAGGATAAGGCAGAATTCTCTTATTTGAATGAGCATTTCAATAGAATATCTTTTTCTGTAACAAATGTGGAATACAGCAGCAAAACCAATTAATAGTCATATTTCTTTTAATTCATCGGTAAAGCACAGAGGAAGGAGGAAGAAATATAGCAAAAAAGGTTTTCAATCTCAACCAAATTTGTGTAGCCTCCATACACCTCATAAGCTCTGCTCCTAGCGAAGCAAATGATCTAATATTAATATCTGTCATACAGAAAGGCAATCTTGTCTTTTAACGATGCCCTTTCTAGCTCTAGAGTTCAATTCTTCCTTCACACATTAAGACAGTGTCAAAAAATTATAATGACTAATGCAAGGTTGAATTTTAGCACTCCTTGTTAAATCCAAGTTTCCAAAGCATGTAGTTTCATTCTCATTTTATAGCAGTTCCCTTTCAGTCACAGAGTAAAAAAGTAATCAGGTTTTGCTGGTTTAAAAAATTAAACTTATCTGATATTCTCCTTGGAAACATATATTCAATTGTATAAAACATTATTCTTAATATATTACCTTGGTTTCTAATAAAAATATCAGATATGCCATTTGTATTACAAAATTAACTTTTTTTGCTATTTGCCAAATAAAAATCAATTTCTTAAGATTGGCTGCTGGAGAGAAAAATAAAGACATTATCTCATCCAGAACAAGTGTTCTCTCTTCTCCCTTTAGAGAGCCCAAACAGAACACTGGTTAAGGCATGGAGTCTGATTAGGACATAACTCAGATTTTGTTGTTAGATTCCTTAACCTAAATTCTTTGCCCCATCCCTCTCTACCATATTGTGGGGTGCCTTCATGCTCTCTTTTCTACCTGTTACTAAAATTAATATTTAGGGATATTTTCATTTAATTAGAGAGCTTTACAGATGAAAGGAGACTTATGAAATACTTCTCCTCTCCTAACACCATTCTTACAATTTCATAGTAGTTAGAAATGAAATAATATTCAAGACTAGAGGGACAAACATTTGTGTTTCTAACTCATCATTAATGTATTCTTCTCTATCACACATCATATATGCAGAACTTAGGAATGCAGAGCTTTAAGGGCTCCTAAGTTACAACATGGGCTATTAGTCTTCTACAACTATGAATAGCATGGTAGGCGGATATCACTGCTTTGAGTCCATTGGTCACAATAGACATCTCTTCAAAAATGGCATATATTCAACATACCTAGCAAAGTGCAGCATCTGCAAGGTGGGAGGTACACAGACCATAGTCTTCCTGTCTTTTCCAGAGCTACGGGCTGGTGGGGCTGTAGGATTAGGTTTTACAGCTGGCACCTAGATCTTAATAATTATATTTATAAAAGGGAATTTTTAGCCATGCCTCAATCACTTATTTCTTAGTTCTTCTGTTAATTGAATATCAGACAATGTCATGGCTACTCATATTACATCTTTATAACTGTGAAGAAGCTAAGATAAACTGAAGAGGCCACATATTTCCAAAACTAGAAAAACATGCATTTCTAGTAGAAAAAAAGAATTTTGATTATGATTAATATTCAAGACATATGTCTATGATCGGAAAACAACAATTGTTTGAAAAAAAACTATGGTAATGAATAGAAAGCAGGCATAATAAAAATATGAAACTGTATTTTTCAATTTTAAAATTCCAACAGGATTTGTTTTAGAGTGTGCATGAAGTAATTGATATCACTGTGAAAAGCACTGAAGTACTAATTGAAAAAACTACATATGTTGAGCTAATAAACACTGAGCTTTGAAAGCTTTCAATTTCCTCATCTTTGTCCGGCATCATCATGATCCTTCACCTGCAAGTATCTCTCTCAGACCTGTGCAAGGGAATTTAACAGTAGGAAAGTCAAGAAGAACAGGCAGATTCAGGAGAAAGGACTGATGGGAAAGGCATTTTCAAAATAATGAATGTTAACTATGGGAAGTATATTTACTTGCTAAAGAAATTTGAATTTGAACATTAGTATCATCCATAATGAGTTTTTTAAAAAATATTTCTTGTAAGTGTCCAAGTTCACCAATTTCAAGTCTTCCATTCAGCTTCCCAAGAAGATGACATCAGTTAACCTCAGCATATAAGGTTCCCTGATGGGGGGAATATATGATAAAACTATAAAGTAATGAGTGAGACAATTTCAAGAAGAAATATGGAAAAAAGAGACCTGTCTTTAAAATTAGGCATTGGAAATCTAAAATAATACTTTCCTCCTGTTCATGACACCAGGTTTTGTTGTGTGTTACCACTGCAGTAGCCCTATTACAAGATTCTCATAATGAGACCTCTGCAGGCCTCTCTCCCCCATAGATTCACTGTGTGACAGCCTGTGGAGGTAAATATAACTCCACTGCCTTCTCGCTGCAGGGAATTCTCACAGTCAGGGAAACCTCCCTTCTATAGATTCTCCCTTCTATAGGAGTACCCTCCATAGGATGAAGCATATCAGGGCTTCTTTTGCATACTGACTGAAGATATCTTTGGTTTCCTTGCTAGCAGGTGGAGAGGGACCATTTTGAGACATCTTGCTGAATCTGCTTGAATTTTACAAGATCAGTCATTTGGAGATGTGCTCAGCTATTCGAAAAGTGAAGTAGTATGAGCATCCCAAAGTAAACACATCATATTGATTTCTGCCACATAATGGGACAAATATGGTTTTGTTCCATACATGGCATATATACAGAATTGACATTTGAGGGGTATTACCAGTGAATATATATCTTCTTTAAATACAATCTTCCTAGGAAATCATATCTTTCCTTGGCTGCCACTGAACTCAGACGTGTTTTTATTCATGACTGATGAACACACAAACACTTTTTCTGTATCCAGCTACTAAATGAATATGTTAGGAAATCACTGAATGCTAAAGATTGATTCCACACTACGTGCATTTCTGACATAAAGGGAGTGAAAAGAAAATACAGTTCAAATCCATGAGAATAAAGATTCATCCTCTGTAACCAGAGAATAAAAGTGAATGCATGCATAAGAATAACTGACCCTGCCTGAAAAACTAAGTAATTTATCTCCAAGGATGAAGAGGGATCTTCATAACCATCATCTTCACACTTTTAAAAATTATTAACTAGATATTCTAGATGCAAATGTGTACAGTTGTTAAACATTAAGTTAAATATATCTAAAGAGTGCTACCAAATTATACTTTGAAATAATTCATTCCATTAAGTTTATCCTACCAAGTGATTACTTTTTCATCTCAAAAATATACTATTATTTTAGCAAAATTATTTAATGGGTCCAGCATTACTAATGCATATCATGAAACACTTTAGACAGGTCTAGCATACATTTCACAGAATGTTTAAAAAAGTAAAGTTTTTCATCTCTCTTTATAATCTATACATAATCACAAATGCATTATCCTAAAATAGTACCTCCCTCTTCCAGGCATCTCTGCATTTCGTGTAGCTTTAAGTATTCAGATGTTAAAATAATTCACTTGCCAAGTACAGCAAAGGGGACCAGAAATCCATGACCCAAAGCCACACACAAACCTCTGACTGAGAATCTATAAGTAACAACCAATGATGATATAAAACGCAGTTTTTACTTTTATTATCATCTATCATTGCTAAATACAAAATGCTGGCTTCTATTAAGACTGCTACTGAAGCTTGTATCTCTGCTTTCTGACTCATAATAATAGCAGATGCTGCTGTGATATTCGATAGCATCTTTATGTGGTTGTCCATACTGCAAAGCATTGTACATGATTTTATTAGAGGGAGTGGATCAACAGCCAAGTGAGGTAAATCAATCAGTTATCAACAAATGCATGATACACTTCAAAGTTTTATATCTTGCCCTGTTGTTATGGCAATACCCATCTTCAGGACACCTACTCACTTAGAAAAACATGGCAGGCAAGGGCTAGTTTTGCTACTTAAAATCTGCAGACGGTTATGTATTATTACTCTTTGGATTTACAACATGATAATGTGAGTAGGGAAGTCAGAAAAAAAAAAAGGGTGATGCTTAGTTTGTAAATTTAAAGATGTTCAAATTTCCTTATTATTATGTTGCCTGGTAATATTAAAACTAGGGTTTGGTTGCCCTTTTAACCTTACTAAATGTGTTAAAAATATTTTACTTGCTTAGTCTTTCTAGGAAATTAGAAAAGATGATCATTTCCACTTTATAAAATCAAACACTGATCTCCAGAGAGCTTATATGTTTAAATCCAGTAGTTGAGCATGGCCTTTTTGATTCTCTGTACATGCTCCCAAATTTTACAAGAAACCCAAAACTAATTTTACTGACTTATCTTCCAGGAACCACTGTGTTTGTTTTATGTTCTGTAATACTACACTAAGCTAAAAAGTAATGTCATATAATCTCTGAGTAAACTATAGGTTTCTCCCTTATTCTGAAAACAAAGATTCCAAACTTGTATATTACATTTCAGCTCATCTTAGTTACTCATAAAAGTATTCTATGTTATTAATTACTGAAAAGCAACTGCTAAAATATATATTCCAAATTTAAATATTCTTTTCGTACCTATAAATGTGTGCATATGCATGTTTAATTTCTTTTAATAGCCTAACCCTTACTGTACAAATCCAATCTTATGTTCACAGCTGTCTAACAATAATACTGGAATAGAATAAATTTGTGATTCAGCATATGCTTTTTCTTTTCTTCAAGTTTCTTTTAAGTTGACATACAATTATTATAGGTTAAGAATCACACCAGTGATTCAGACTAATTCACTTTCCTTTACATTGATATATGCTGGTTTTGGTATCCAAGTTTCCCTAACAAGTTTTCAGTTTTTAATTAGGTTGATAATGATAACAGTTGCTAGAAATGAAAATCATGTGAACAATTTATGAGTTGTCATTTTACGTCAATACTTTATATGCCTGAACTTATTTAATCATCAAAACAACCATACAAGTTAGGTATTATGTATATCTCCCTAAAGCAAATGAAGAAATGGAGACAAAAAGTGTTAGATAAAATCTCCCTGTTACAAAGCTAGTAGGTAAAGAGGCAAAAAGTGAGCAAACCCAGGTTTATTGGCGAGAAGCACAAATCTTAAACAACATGATGTTCTGCATCCAGATTTTCAATTCAACAAATAATACAATCCCTTAGAATAAAATGGATTAATATTTACATGTCACAATCAATAGATCATGGATGTCTCCTCCATTCTCAGGTGGGAAGTTCATACAATTTAAGAATGCTGGTGTGCTGACTGATGTATGGAAGGCTAAGAGCTCCAAAGTCAATTAAACACATTTAAATGGCATTTACATGGTTTTTAAAAAAATCTTTGATTCAGTTGATTTCCACAATATTTCTGGCAAAATATTCAGTAGCTACATTATACAGATGATAATATGAGGAGCAAAAGTTAGATGCCATTCCCAAGGTATAATAATAGCAAAATTCATAGCAGATCATTTTTAACACTCACCTCCTCTATAAATAAAATTTTTGTTATAATTAAGTGAGTAATACTAATAATAGCCTTAAAAGAAATGCAAATGGTGCAAATTCTTCTTCTTGAACTTTCTATGTATAAGAACCACTAATTTTAAGTAAAAACAAAAAATAAAACAAATCTGATGATACAAAAGGAAAAAGTAATCACATAACACCTTCAATCACATTAGTTTATCTTTCTAAGAAAAAATATACCTTACTTTGCATCTTTACCATTTTAAATATTAAAAATTAATAAAAATTCCAGTTGTCACATAGAATAAGAGAATTGAAGTATCTTATATTCCTTTACTTCATGCAGACAATCCCTGTGTTTATTTCAAGACTACTAATGCACCATAGAGGCTGGAGACATGATAGGTACTTGAAGTGAACTTGAATGCTCTGAATCATTGCAAACTTACTCTTGAGATAAATGTCTGTAGCTGATTCTTGGTGTTTTGGGGATGACTATGTAAATGGGAATTCTACAAATTAACTGCCTTCTAGAATGCAAAGTTTACTAAAGAGTAATAAACCTTACTAATTTGAGGTTACATGTATATTATTAAAATTCAACAGTAACTACAGCAGTTACCTACAACTTAGATTCATTAGAAAAATTTCCCATGGAGGAGAATTCTATCATCAAACTTGCTTAGACTGACTTATGTAATATGATTATAAAAAGCAGATAGATATTTAGTTGGTTTCATTATTGCTTATAATAATATAATTATAATTATAGTACAGATTCTGCACCCACTTACTGTCTGCACCTGACTGACTTATGTAATATGATTATAAAAGCAGATAGATATTTAGTTGGTTTTATTATTGTTTATAATAACATAAATATAATTATAGTGCAGATTCTGCACCCACTTACTGTCTGCACCTGGGAAGATGGAGCTCATCACTCTACTCTTGTTAGGCAAGCGCTTGCACCTAAATGTAATTACTTGAAAATATTTAATGAACACCTTTGTGTCAGGCAATAATATGAAATCTGGGGACATGATGGTGGTAGACATAGGTCCTGAGAGAGACTTTGTGAGGAAGTGTTTTTGTAAATTTATATCCGAATGATGGAAATTTATAGTCCTGGAAAGAGGGAAAAAAGTCACGAATAGAGTAAACCACATGTGCAAAAGCTCTGAGCTTGGAGTATCTAGAAATTGTTTTTAAAAAAGGCCTTATCTGATAAACTATTTATACTTAATGTTAAAGTGCTACTGGAAGCTATTAAAGGCTTTTTTTATTTTAAAAATAGTAAGACCCTGATATTATTTAAATTTCTAGCTTATTTTGAGAAGGAGATTGTGTGGAACAAGTGAGACAGCTGATCTGGGGAGTCAAGTCTTAGATTTCTTACCTTAAATATATTTATAAATTTTGTACATGGACTGGAAATGGGAGGAGAATTAAATGTGATAATAAAACAGAATTCTAAATATTTAGCAGATATCGTAAAAACCTAAGTGACATCAAATGTGTTTTGAAATTAATAAAGGCAACCAATAGGATACACACACACACACACACACACACACACACACACATACACACACACAATGGTATATTACTCAGCTGTAGAAAAGAATGAAATATTGCCATCTGTAGCAACATGGATGGACTTAGAGAATATCATCCTTAATAAAGTAAGATGGAGAGAGAAAGACAAATATTATATGATATCACTTAAATCTAAAAAAATAATACAAATGAATCTATACAGAAACAGAATCACAGACATAGAAAACAAACTTATGGTTACCAAAGGGGAAAGGGAAAGAGGAAGGATAAATTAGGAGTGTGAGATTAACAGGTACAAACTACTATATACAAAATAGATAAGCAACAAGAATCTACTGTACAGAAGAGGAACTACATTCAATATCTTATAATAACTTATAACGGAAAATAATCTAAAAAATATATAACTGAATAATTTTGCTGTATACCTAAACTAACGTAATATTGTAGCTTAACTATACTTCAATTAAACAAACTAAATATTATAACTTTTTATTTTATCAAAAACCTTTATATATTCAATTTTCTAATATTATATTTGATGTTTATTTGAGAGTGCTTCTAACTGCTTTTTTAAATTATTAATACAATAAATTCTTTATATCATAGTAAACATTCCTACTTATTTCAAGTGGATTTTTTTAAAAAGAAGGACCCATAATAACAAATGAGAGTTGCAACTAAGACACAGATATGGTATGAACTTGTTTGATTGAACGATACCCTATTTTAATAAAGTAATATAATGAGAGTAAATATGAGGAAACAATATCATATATTTTTGATATTAGTTGAAAATTAGTAATTTGGCTATTAACTATTATAGGTTAAGATTTAATACTACAGGGAGGAGCTTCAAGATGGTGGAAGAGTAAGACACAGAGATCACCTTCCTCCCCACAGATACACCAGAAATACATCTACACGTGTAACAACTCCTACAGAACAGCTACTGAACGCGACCTCAGACCTCCCAAAAGGCAAGAAACTCCCCACGTACCTGGGTAGGGCAAAAGAAAAAAGAATAAACAGAGACAAAAGGATACGGACGGGACCTGCACCAGTGGGAGGGAGCCGTGAAGGAGGAAAGGTTTCCACACACTAGGAGCCCCTTCGCAGGCGGAGACTGCGGGTGGCAGAGGGGGAAGCTTCGGAGCCGCGGAGGAGAGCGCAGCCACAGGGTTGCGGAGGGCAAATGGGAGAGATTCCTGTACAGAGAGGATCGGTGCCGACTGGCACTCACAAGCCCGAGAGGCTCGTGTGCTCACCCGCCAGGGCGGGCGGGGCTGCGAGCTGAGGTTCGGGCTTCGGTCGGAGTGCAGGGAGAGGACTGGGGTTGGCAGCATGAACAAAGCCTGAAGGAGGCTAGTGCGCCACGGCTGGTCGGGAGGGAGTCCGGGGAAAAGTCTGGACCTGCCGAAGAGACAAGAGACTTTTTCTCCTCTCTTTGTTTCCTGATGCGTGAGGAGAGGGGATTAAGAGCGCTGCTTAAAGGAGCTCCAGAGAGGAGCGCGAGCTGCGGCTATCAGCGTGGACCCCAGAGACGGGCATGAGACACTAAGGCTGCTGCTGCCGCCAACAAGAAGCCTGTGTGCGAGCATAGGTCACTATCCACACCTCCCTTCCAGGGAGCCTTGCAGCCCGCCACTGCCAGGGTCCCGGGATCCAGGACAACTGCCCTGGGAGAACACACGGCATGCCTCAGGCTGGTGCAACGTCATGCTGGCCTCTGCCGCCGCAGGCTCGCTCCACATCCGTACCGCTCCCTCCCCCCGGCCTGAGTGAGCCACAGCCCCCAAATCAGCGTCTCCATTAACCCCGTCCCGTCTGCGTGAAGAACAGATGCCCTCCGGCGACCTACACACAGAGGCAGGGCCAGATCCAAAGCTGAATCCCGGGAGCTGTGCGAACAAAGAAGAGAAAACGAAATCTCTCCCAGCAGCCTCAGAAGCAGGGGACTAAATCTCCACAATCAACGTGATGTACCTGCATCGGGGGAATACCTGATTAGACAACGAATCATCCCAATTTGAGGAGGTGGACTTTGGGAGCAACGATATATATATATATTTTTTTCCCCTTTTTCTCTTTTTGTGAGTGTGTATGTGTATGCTTCTGTGTGTGATTCTTGTCTCTATACCTTTGCTTTTACCATTTGTCCTAGGTTCTGTCTGTCCATTTTCTTTTTTTTTACTACTTAAAAAAGTTTTTATCTTAATAATTATATTTTATTTTAATAACTTTATTTTATTTTATCTTCTTCTTTCTTTCTTTCTTTTTTTCCTCACTTTTATTCTGAGCTGTGTGGAGGACAGGCTTTTGGTGCTCCAGCCAGGCATCAGGGCTGTGCCTCTGAGGTGGGAGAGCCAAGTTCAGGACATTGGTCCACAAGAGACCTCCCAGCTCCACATAATATCAAACAGTGAAAATCTCCCAGAGATCTCCATCTCAATGCCAAGACCAAGCTCCACTCAACGACCAGCAAGCTACAGTGCTGGACACCATATGCTAAACGACTAGCAAAACAGGGACACAACCCCACCCATTACCACAGAGGCTGCCTAAAATCATAATAAGGCCACAGACACCCCAAAACACACCACCAGACATGGACCTGCCCACCAGAAAGACAAGATCCAGCCTCATCCACCAGAACACAGGCACTAGTCCCCTCCACCAGGAAGCCTACACAACCCACTGAAACAACCATAGCCACTGGGGACATACACCAAAAACAACGGGAACTATGAACCTGCAGTCTGCAAAAAGGAGACCCCAAACACAGTAAGTTAAGAAAAATGAGAAGACACAGAAACACACAGCAGATGAAGGAGGAAGGCAAAAACCCATCAGACCTAACGAATGAAGAGGAAATAGGCAGTCTACCTGAAAAAGAATTCAGAAAGATGATAGTAAAGATGATCCAAAACCTTGGAAATAGAATGGCAAAAATATAAAAAACGTTTAACAAGGACCTAGAAGAACTAAAGAGCAAATAAACCGTGATGAACAACACAATAAATGAAATTAAAAATTCTCTAGAAGGGAACAATAGCAGAATAACTGAGGCAGAAGAACGGATAAGTGACCTGGAAGATAAAATAGTGGAAGTAACTACTGCAGAGCAGAATAAAGAAAAAAGAATGAAAAGAATTGAGTACAGTCTCAGAGACATCTGGGACACCATGAAATGCACCAACATTCGAATTATAGGCGTTCCAGAAGAAGAAGAGAAAAAGAAAGGGACTGAGAAATTATTTGAAGAGATTATAGTTGAAAACTTCCCTAATATGGGAAAGGAAATGGTTAATCAAGTCCAGGAAGCAAAGAGAGTCCCATACAGGATAAATCCAAGGAGAAACATGCCAAGACACATATTAATCAAACTATCAAAAATTAAATAAAAAGAACAAATATTAAAAGCAGCAAGGGAAAAACAAAAAATAACACATAAGGTAATCCCCATAAGGTTAACAGCTGATCTTTCAGCAGAAACTCTGCAAGGCTGAAGGGAGTGACAGGACATATTTAAAGTGAAGAAGGAGAAAAATCTACAACCAAGATTACTCTACCCAGCAAAGATCTCATTCAGATTTGATGGAGAAATTAAAACCTTTACAGACAAGCAAACGCTAAGAGAATTCAGCTCCACCAAACCAGCTTTACAACAAATGCTAAAGGAACTTCTCTAGGCAGGAAACACAAGAGAAGGAAAGACCTACAAAATAAACCCAAAACAATTAAGAAAATGGAACATATATATCGATTATTACCTTAAATGTAAATGGATTAAATGCTCCAACCAAGAGACATAGATTGGCTGAATGGATAGAAAAACAAGACCCATATATATGCTGTCTACAAGAGACCCATTTCAACCTAGGGACACATACAGACTGAAAGTGAAGAGATGGAAAAAGATATTGCATGCAAATGGAAATCAAAAGAAAGCTGGAGTAGCAATTCCCATATCAGACAAAATAGACTTTAAAACAAAGACTATTACAAGTGACAAAGAAGGACACTACATAATGATCAAGAGATCAATCCAAGAAGAAGATATAACAATTATAAATACATATGCACCCAACATAGGAGCACCTCAATACATAAGGCAAAAACTAACAGCCATGAAAGGGGAAATCAACAGTAACACAATCATAGTAGGGGATTTTAGCACCCTGCTTTCACCAATGGACAGATCATCCAAAATGAAAATAAATAAGGAATCACAAGCTTTAAATGATACATTAAACAAGATGGATTTAATTGAAATTTATAGGAAATTCCATCCAAACACAACAGAATACACCTTCTTCTCAAGTGCTCATGGAACATTCTCCAGGATAGATCATATCTTGGATCACAAATCAAGCCTTGGTAAATTTAATAAAATTGAAATCATATCAAGTATCTTTTCTGACCACAACGCTATGAGACTAGATATCAATTACAGGAAAAAGTCTGTAAGAAATACAAACACATGCAGGCTAAATAACACACTACTTAATAACCAAGAGATCACTGAAGAAATCAAAGAGGAAATCAAAAAATACCTAGAAACAAATGACAAGGAAAACACAGTGACCCAAAACCTATGGGATGCAGCAACAGCAGTTCTAAGAGGGATGTTTATAGCAATACAATCCTACCTTAAGAAACCAGAAACATGTCAAATAGACAACCTAAACTTACACCTAAAGCAATTAGAGAAAGAAGAACAAAAAACCTCCAAATTTAGCAGAAGGAAAGAAATCATAAAGATCAGATCAGAAATAAATGAAAAAGAAATGAAGGAAATGATAGCAAAGATCAATAAAACTAAAAGCTGGTTCGTTGAGAAGATAAACAAAATTGATAAACCATTAGCCAGACTTATCAAGGAAAAAAGGGAGAAGACTCAAATCAGTAGAATTAGAAATGAAAAAGAAGTATCAACTGACAGTGCAGAAATACAAAGTATCATGAGAGATTACTACAAGTAACTATATGCCAATAAAACGGACAACCTGGAAGAAATGGACAAATTCTAGAAATGCACAACCTCCTGAGACTGAACCAGGAAAAAATAGAAAATATGAACAGACCAATCACAAGCACTGAAATTGAAACTGTGATTAAAAATCTTCCAACAAACAAAAGCTGAGGACCAGATGGCTTCAGAGGCAAATTCTATCAAACATTTAGAGAAGAGCTAACACCTATCCTTCTCAAATTCTTCCAAAATATAGCAGAGGGAGGAACACTCCCAAACTCATTCTATGAGGCCACCATCACTCTGATACCAAAACCAGACAAAGATGTCACAAAGGAAGATAACTACAGACCAATATCATTGATGAACATAGATGCAAAAATACTCAACATAATACTAGCAAACAGAATCCACCAGCACGTTAAAAGGATCATACACTATGATCAAGTGGGGTTTATCCCAGGAATGCAAGGCTTCTTCAATATACACAAATCAATCAACATGATACACTATATTAACAAACTGAAGGAGAAAAACCATATGATCATATCAATAGACGCAGAGAAAGCTTTTGACGAAATTCAACACCCATTTATGATAAAAACCCTTCAGAAAGTAGGCATAGAAGGAACTTTCCTCCACATAATAAAGGCCATATATGATAAACCCACAGCCAATATTGTCCTCAATGGTGAAAAACTGAAACCATTTCCACTAAGATCAGGAACAAGACAAGGTTTTCCACTCTCGCCACTATTATTCAACAGAGTTTTGGAAGTTTTAGCCACGGCAATCAGAGAAGAAAAAGAAATAAAAGGAATACAAATTGGAAAAGAAGAAGTAAAGCTGTCATTGTTTGCAGATGACATGATACTATACATAGAGAATCCTAAAGATGCTACCAGAAAACTACTAGAGCTAATCAATGAATTTGGTAAAGTAGCAGATACAAAATTAATGCACAGAAATCTGTTGCATTCCTATACACTAATGATGAAAAATCTGAAAGTGGAATTAAGAAAACACTCCCATTTACCACTGCAACAGAAAGAATAAAATATCTAGGAATAAACCTATCTAAGGAGACAAAAGACCTGTATGCAGAAAATTATAAGACACTGATGAAAGAAATTAAATATGATACAAATAGATGGAGAGATATACCATGTTCTTGGATTGGAAGAATCAACATTGTGTAAATGACTCTACTACCCAAAGCAATCTACAGATTCAATGCAATCCCTATCAAACTACCACTGGGATTTTTCACAGAACTAGAACAAAACATTTCACAATTTGTATGGAAACACGAAAGATCCCGAATAGCCAAAGCAATCTTGAGAAAGAAAAACGGAGGTGGAGGAATCAGGCTCCCTGACTTCAGCCTATACTACAGAGCTACAGTAATCAATGGTACTGGCACAGAAACAGAAATATAGATCAATGGAACAGGATAGAAAGCCCAGAGATAAACCCACACACATATGGTCAACTTATCTTTGACAAAGGAGGCAAGAATATACAGTGGAGAAAAGACTGTATAAGTGGTGCTGGGAAAACTGTACAGCTACATGTAAAAGAATGAAATTAGAACACTCCCTAACACCATACAAAAAAATAAACTCAAAATGGATTAAAGACCTAAATATAAGGCCAGGCACCATCAAACTCTTAGGGGAAAACATAGGCAGAACACTCTGACATAAATTACAGCAAGATCCTTTTGACCCACCTCCTAGAGAAATGGAAATAAAAACAAAAATAAACAAATGGGACCTAATGAAACTTAAAAGCTTTTGCACAGCAAAGGAAACCATAAACAAGACGAAAAGACAACCCTCAGAATGGGAGAAAATATTTGCAAATGAGGCAACTGACAAAGGATTAATCTGCAAAATTTACAAGCAGCTCATGCAGCTTAATATCAAAAAAACAAACAATGCAGTCCAGAAATGGGCAGAAGACCTAAGTAGACATTTCTCCAAAGAAGATATTCAGATTGCCAACAGACACATAAAAGAATGCTCAACATCATTAATCATTAGAGAAATGAAATCAAAACTACAGTGGGATATCATCTCACACGGGTCAGAATGGCCATCATCAAAAAATCTACAAACAATAAATGCTGGAGAGGGTGTGGAAAAAAGGGAACCATCTTGCACTGTTGGTGGGAATGTAGATTGATACAGCCACTATGGAGAACAGTATGGAGGTTCCTTAAAAAACTAAACATAGTAATACCATACAACCCAGCAATCCCACTACTGGGCATATACCCTGAGAAAACCATAATTCAAAAAGAGTCATGTACCAAAATGTTCATTGCAGCTCTATTTACAATAGCCAGGACGTGGAAGCAACCAAAGTGTTCATCGACAGATGAATGGATAAAGAAGATGTGGCACATACATACAATGGGATATTACTCAGCCATAAAAAGAAACAAAACTGAGTTATTTGTAGTGTGGTGTATGGACCTACAGTCTGTCATACAGAGTTAAGTAAGTGAGAAAGAGAAAAACAAATACTGTATGCTAATTTATATATATGGAATCTAAAAGAAAACAAAAGTTGTCATGAAGAACCTAGGGGCAAGACGGGAATAAAGATGCAGACCTACTAGAGAATGGACTTGAGGATATGGGGAGGGGGAAGGGTAAGCTGGGACAAAGTGAGAGAGTGGCATGGACCTATATACACTACCAAACGTAAAATAGATAGCTAGTGGGAAGCAGCCACATAGCACAGGGAGATTAGCTCGGTGCTGTGTGACCACCTAGATGGGTGGGATAGGGAGCGTGGGAGAGAGCAAGATGCAAGAGGGAAGAGGTATGGGGACCTATGTATATGTATAACTGATTCACTTTGTTATAAAGCAGAAACTAACACACCATTGTTAAGCAATTATACTCCAATAAAGATGTTAAAAAAAAAGATTTAATACTACAAAATAATTAACTGTATCTACATATTCACCATGAGTTGATATCAAGAAGTTCAATAGGAGATGTAATGTCTTTATATGTATTTTGAGACCAATACAGTTGACCTCTGAATGGTGAAGGGTTTAGGGGTGCTGATCACCATGAAGTTGAAAATCTCCCTGTAACTTTAAAGACAGAGCTCCAGTATCAGCAGTTTGGCACCCCCGGATTCAACCTACCTCGGATTCAACCAACTATGGATTGTGTAGCACTGCAGTAGTATTTATTGAAAAAAAAGAAATCCACTTATACGTGGACCCATGCAGTTCAAGTCTATGCTGTTCAAGGACCAACTATGTAATGTGATATCCTTTCAATACAACGATATAACGAAACACCAAAACTTAGTCTAGTCAAATAGTTGTTTAATATTCTTAATTACACTTATTTATAATGTGTTTCAATGAAATATAAACAAACGTAAGGGAAGATAAATATTTTTATAGCTAAATAAAAAGATTGAAGAAAGACCTTTGGGTTATGAGACCACCTTTCCAAGAAGAGGAGTCTATCATTTTTACCTTCCTCCCGATCATTAGACATGTTACTCAGGACCATATCTGCTTATCCTATTTGACAGGCAATTCGGATTTGATAAATCTGGGTAATAATCTAAGGTAAACAAAAAATTATTGAATCTAAGAGGACTAACCACAAATGTCAAACGGACTCAAAAACCCCAAACAATTTGTAAAACTCAAACTACTGAAATGTCATAGTTGAACTTACGTCAAGTTCATAATCCACACTTCTTACTCTGTATCCACATGAGGAAAAGGATTTAGGCTACCTCATAAGTACATGAATTACCATAGAGTTTGGTCTGAACCATTTTGATGACTAAGCCGCTGCTCATGTGAAATATTTTCTCTCTCTAATCAAGTATACCCCAACACTGGCCTTTTCCTCTTCTTAACTACAGAAAACTTGGGGTAAAATGCTCACACGATTTTTATGAAAATAAAATAATATAGTCTAATTAGTGGGGGTAAATCAAAGTCCCTCTTTTATTAAACATCAAATATTTGATTTTCATAATTATTCATAATCTAAGAAGATATATAAAGTTAACCGCTTGAAAATGTATGTGTTAAATTGACTACCTTTGTATTTAAAAGGTAAGGGACAAAGAAAGCTAATCACATATGACATTGAGAGGCAAAGAATTTACTTGAACTTTCTAAGCACACATCTTTTCTTTTAAGTAAAATATAACCAGAAGATTGTATGTTTAAAGCATATATAGCATTATTCTGGAAAATGATAAATTTTTGGTTAAATATTTTGCAATAACAGACTGTTATAAATTATTCTAAATAATGTTGGTGAGAATATTTCAGGATATAAAATTCCCTAGCTAAAGATGCTTCAGAAAAATAAATTATCTGTTGGTTTTGAAAAGAAACTTATGACATGGAAAGGGATTGATCAGTGTTTCATAAATCAACTTATTAATCCATGTAAGTGAATTTCACTTTAAAGGAAAAAATGGAGGTCTTGAATATTCTCTGTACTATTCCAGTGATAAGTCCCATATTTCTGAATTACCCTTTGGAAATTGAGTTTGCTTCAATCATCTATCCATACATTCATTTACTCACATATTTATTCATTGTGCAAATATTAATTTCAAGTTCCTTCGGGGATGAAGAAAGAAAAATAAATTTAGTGTACTCATGTTCTTTCTTATTAATTTCTATATAATACTACTTATACAGTTAAATGTAGTTAAGAGGCAATCAGTTAAGGATCTGTGGAATGTTTTAACTTCAAGTTATAGAATCATTTAAAAACTTAGGAAAAAAAAAAAAGATATGTCCTCTCTTGAAATTTGAAAACAATCCTCAAGAAATATAGGTGGGAATTTAAAAAAAAAGCAATGGAGTACTAAAAGTTCAAGACTAGTTCAGTATATATGGAGTCCTGGATAAAAACTAGTATTACTAGGTGAAAAATTATTTCCTTTCAAGCCATCAAATTTTATTTGATTAAGCCACAGACATTGCAGTTAGAAAGTAATAAATATAATATAGTCTTACCACAGTATTTCAAAGCCCAGTGGATGTTTTCTTAAGCAATAAGCAAGAAAACATGTCCTGGAAATTATATTGCTTGGAACCAGACGTCAAAATGAATTTCACTCGTATAAATCAGTGACTCTCAATCTTCTCAAAATTTTAACATACATATGCTCAATTCTGCAATATTTATAATTTTGAAACTCATCTATTAATTAGGACTTATTTCCAAATAAATAATTTCACAGTACCCCTGAAAACCTGAAATTAATTACCATTGACTTGAAGCCAGGTAAACATTGCTTCACGTGGAAGATTATATTCCCTCATTCATTCATATATTTTCAAACATTTTTTGAGCTTTCTCTATGTGCTAATCAGAATGTAGAAGATGTAAATGTACAGGGCGTGTTTCCTGATCACCTACAGCTTAGAGTTGACTTTTAGAAACCATATAAACAATATAAACACTTCAACAGCAAGTGGGAGTAAATCATAGGTAGCATGAGAAGAATAAACCAGGCAGAAGGAGAAGAATGGACAAAGGACAGCAACAAGAAAGATGACAGCACTTAATAGAAGTGATGGGCTTCCCTGGTGGCGCAGTGGTTGAGAGTCCGCCTGCCGATGCAGGGGACACGCGTTCGTGCCCCGGTCCGGGAAGATCCCACATGCCGCGGAGCGGCTGGGCCCGTGAGCCATGGCCGCTGAGCCTGCGCGTCTGGAGCCTGTGCTCCGCAACGGGAGAGGCCACAATAGTGAGAGGCCCGCGTACCGGAAAAAAAAAAAAAAAAAAAAAAGTGATGGCGTTAAGTATGGAGGAAGTTCAGAGTGTTTAGGGGGAGTATTACATCATTCGACCTGGGAAAGTAGCAGAGACTAGATCAAGAAAGACCTCCTAGGCCAGCTTAAGTAGCCTGTGTTTTATTTTCACAACAATGAGGAGCTATTGGAGTATTTTAAACAGACTTTCAACATGATTGGATTTGAATTTTAGAAAAATCATTCTGAAGGCAGTTCCAGTTTGGGGAATTGATTAGAATAAGAGAAATCTGCATGTTGATACATCAGTTGGGAGGCGCTTTTGATAATCCAGGAGAAAAGTTTTTTGACCTGTACAAAATTTAGTTTTAGCATAAATGGACCCATGAGAAGAGAGTCATAAGGAATGAAAGATGTAAGACTCAAAGCAATAGTATTTTCAGCTCTTAGAACTGGACTGGACGTGGGAATTAAGAAAAATGACTAGTCAAGGATGGCTCCTGGATTTCTGGCTTTTCAATATAGTGGATGATTGGCCTTCTTTGAAATAAGGCACACCAAGGGAATTCAAGATTTATATATGTTGAATAGAACAATTTTCTATTTTTTTAAAGTGTAAATGTCAAGTAGGCAATGTGGAATATACATAATTAGATGAAGGTAACTTTCTTTTTTTTTTTTTTCTTCTTCATCCTAGCTTGTGCTCACCAATATTCATATTTTTATTTCATCCTTGAGTATACTGTTAAGCTATATTTTCTACTCTTCTGTAGTTAAAATGGGTATATTTTGCTACTCCTCACATTGAGATGTGGAATCTACTCCCCCTCCTGTCAAAAAAGGACTGGCCTTAATGATTTGCTTGACTAATAGAAAGTGGTAGAAATGAATCTGTGTAACGTCTGAGACTATATTAATTAGAACCTTGCAACTTCTGCTTTAGTATCTTGAAACATTTTTCCTGGAAGCCAGCCACCATCTTCTGAGGAATCCCAAGAAGCACCATTGAAAGGACCAAATGGAGAAGGAATGGGGTCCCTGTCCAACAGCGCAGCTGACCTACCAGGAGACTGCCAGGACCAGTTTACCAGCTATTGGTTGAGATATCAGGGGGATGGATCCCCTATAACAGCTGATATTGGAGCACAAATAGAAAGACAGATTATCCCTGTCCAAATTTTTGACCCACAAAATTACGAGTAAAACAAAATTATTTCTAATCACTAATTTTGGGGTAGTTTGTTGTGAGCAATAGATAACAAGACTACCTTTGCAGTTAGCTATGAATTTGTGGCTAAGTTCTGGTCAGTGGTGTTGACACGCTACTTCCATGATTGGACCATAAAATGTAAATTCCTCAACCATCATTATCACTGCACTTCTCCATCCATTAGCTTAGTAGAGAGGACTCTGAGGAGGAACTAGATAGAAGAGGTCTGAATTCTGCATAACTGCATTGAGCAGAACCCCCCTATCCCCCCACTGACCCATATTGGACTTTAATATGAGCAAGTTTAAAGAAAACTTTTGTATTTTTATATTACTCAAGATATGGACATAAATTGTTTCAGCCCTCAGCCTATTCTGAATAATATAGAAATTATATTGTAAGTGAAATTATGTCATTCAAAAGTGGAAGAAAGGAGGGGAGTAAAGAAAAGAAAGAAAGAAAAAGAAAGAAAGAAAGAAAGAGTGATTGGCTTAACATTTGATAGCAGATAGAAAAGAAACAGATAAGTCTTATTTCATAGTTAAATATTAGGCAACACTGCTCCATGAGAATTTTAGGGGATTAAAGAGTCAGATAATTATGGTAATTGCTATTAGCCATATAAAATATGATACAATAAGAAAGATAAGTTTAGACAAAAATTGGCTGGTTTGCAAATAGAAATGGAAAGCCATAGTAAGATTTAAGAAAATGGTGGCCTTTAAGGGCATGAAAATAAATATTTTAAGAATCAGAAAATTATTTCTTTATTGAGGTCATGGAAGTTCTTGAAATCATCTAGAAATAGTATGCTGGGAGAGACAAAAAGAAAGTTCTGGATGGTGAGGCAGTGATGGCCCAGAAAACCCTAAACTTTGATTCTGTAGCAATTGCGTATCCAGAAACTGTAGCCAATTTTGGCTTGAGTTGGTTCATGCTGGGGACACGGCCTCAGATAAAAGTTTACTTCTCCTCAAATAAATGCCAGTCTTTAGGAAATGGCTTTGGGGTTTGTGAGGACAACATACATCTATTCTCTGGCATACTTCATAGATGTGAGTCCTACAGAGAAAGTCCTACAAAGAGACTAATCATCTATGATACGGGGTAACACAAGCTCTCCTTCAAGTTTCAAAAGAGCAAGTATAATAGACATCTTGGAAAATAAGGATTTATCCCATTTTTTAATTAAATAAAGAGTAACTTCAGCTCAATAAAGCTTGCAGCATTACTTAACAACTTGTTTGCAGCATTAGACTTCTGAAACTCATTTGGAATTAGCTTCTTGGGAAGCACCACTCTTAAATGGTACTCTGTAAGGACATAGTTTATATGGAGCTTCTGTTTTCTTTTCTGGCCAGAATTCTAAACCATTGTCTAGAAACAAAATCTATCTTTTCCTTCTCAGAACAGCCTTCTCCCCTGACCTCCATCCTTCCTTGAATGACCAGTTATTTAAGTAGCCCTAGGATTCCCATGTCAGAAATGGTGGCTGGATAAAGAGACTGCTTTTTCTTGAGAGAGTTGTTGATCCAGAACGAAGTATTGGAACTGATACATACCCTGAGACAGATCATCTCTTTCCTTCTAGAGTTACCACCGGCACTCCCTAAGAGCTTTCTTTCTCTATAAACAAGCATTTAAATCTTCTTTTCTGTAGAACCTATCGTCTACTGAAATAGTACATAAGTTTTTCCCATTTATTGATTGATGGTTGTTTGTCTTCCCTTGCTAGAATTTAAGCTCGTCTCTAGATGTTACACTTGACACTCTACAGAATTTCCTAACCCCCCCATATTTTATCTCCATATGAGATACCATTGTACATATTCTACACAATCATTTATTTAGTATTCGTCTTACTTTACTGGAATTTAACCTCCTTTTGGGCATGTATTTGTGTCTTTCTGATCTCTGCCTAATCCTCAGTGCCTAGGCAGAGTGCTGCCACTTTGCACAGCCCAAGGGTCAACATTCCCTTCTTATGCTCTGCCTGAAAGTGTCTGGCATGGAACAATTGATTATCTTAGTCACCAGGTACAGAAAAGCTACCTGAAAACAAAGCCAACACATTTGTTGTGAAAACTGAGTCATGAGAGACAGAATGAATGAGAGGTATTTCCAGAAACACTGGGAAGAGCAGAACCCCTTCAACTTCATGCTGCCCAATTCCGGATGCAAGAACAACTGATTTTTCTAGGCTAAACTTAGTTAGTTATGAGTTTTGGTCATTTGCACCTGAAGGAATCATGATCAGTAGAAAAATTATGAAGCATTGGAGGTATTGTAAATCAAAATTCCAAAACTGTAGGATTGATTGAGTCAAGGTGGGACCACAGTGGAGGGATTATAATCCACTCCTTAGCTTGGAGCCTTTCAACCTGTATTTTGGAATGGAAAACACCTTGTTAAGAGAGGTACTTTTCTATTTATGACTAAAACAGTGGGTATATTGAGATTGGAATTAAACGTGGATTGATAGAAATTTTAAGGATGTCGGGTTTTGTTGGCTCCCTCTTGTGGCCGTCCTATAGACATGCTGTAAATCTCAATCCGAAAAGGGCAGCCTTCCTAGACTAGGCTCTTTACTGGTGGGAAATATTGATAGTATACCAGGCAGGAGTCTTCAGATAATCATGTACTTTGAAAGTTTATAAAAGCCACATTCTCTGCTCAAATACAATCTTAGCATAAGCAGGGAGGCAGGAGATCTAGCTGGAGAAGGAACTAGACCCTGAATCAACTTCCAGGGAACCAGCCTGGGCACAGCATGTTCCACACCATCATAGTGTATACAGTTCTTACTCTAGGCAGAAGATAAACAGAGACTACCAAGCCCTGAAGCCTGCTACCCAGACCCATAATCTTCAGGTTTAAGCCCTAATTTCAAGAGGCATGATATGAAAATAAATGTTTGGAGCTCTAAGTCAAAGAAATGCTAGTCGACCACAGCTCAGCTTGAAGAAAGATGCGTTGTCAGCTATACACCTACACTGATGAATTAAGGTCAACATTTGCAAGTATCTCAGGCAGTTCATAGGCTAAAGAAAATCATCTTCAAGGGTCATCACACAATTGGCATTGGACAAAAATAATCTCCCAGAAACAAAGCTGAAAGCAGACAGATTGCCTTACCAATTAATTCATTGCACGGTCATACTTAGGATTCCATGATTTCTTGTTTTGGAAATGGGGTATATTGATTTTCTTTCTCCTTCTATGAAAGTGGATTTGTAATTTTCAAGTAATTATATCCCTTATACCATTATAGGATGTTGTTAATGGTCATATAATTTATCACTTTGGGTAAGTAGCAGAATAGCAAGGAGGTATATCCAGGCCTGATAAATAGGAATGTATAACATAAAAATCCTATGATTGGAGCTTAGTGCAGTGATTAGATAAGTTTTGGGTTGTCCCCCTTGGTAAAATAAAAGAACATATTTGGTTTCATCTGGGATAGTGCTATTTTGTTAGGTAGAGTTTTTTAAAATTACAATAAAGCTATGGATAAATGTTTAGCATTCAAGAGGCTGAATATATTTTAGAACTACTCTCTTAACTGGCAAGAGTTCCAGTTCTCTTCCCTTTCTACCTACTGAGGTGTCTCTCAGTCTATTTTATTTTATTTTATTTATTTTTTTAATAATTGATATGAGTGCCAGGAAATTATAGGACCTTCTAAGCTTGGAACTACCAGTAGCCATCTTTCCTATCAAGAGGAACACACTGAGAATAAAGATAAAACACAAGAAAGGAAAAAACTACAAGATGAATAAGAATGGAGTCTAAATGACAATATCCTGATGGCATTTAGCTATCTAAATCCAATTGAATCTGTTTTTGGTGTCACAGTCAGGCTTTTCATTCATATAAGCCAATTTATCCCTTTTCTCTTTGCATGAATTAGTTTAAACTAGAGTCCCTTAATTGATTAATATAGTTTGTAACCCAGTGATACTCATATCTCACTATTGCTGTGATTTCATTTTTACCTACATACTGTCGTGGCCTGGGAATACTTGCTAACATTATAGATATGAAGAGACAGAGAAGCCCACACAAGAAAGGAGGCATTATCAATGTTTCTAAATGCTGCAGAGACTCTAACAGGATTAAAAAATAGGATTTATTAATAACGAGTTTGTGGAGAGGACAGTTTTAGTGGAATTGACATTTGAGCAGTGCTAGCTATATCTAGATTGTTATATGCTTATTTCACACATACTCCATAAATTTTCAGAATTGCAAACTGAAGGATCAGTGAATTTAATTCATTTCATCTATACTGTTTCATCTGCCTATTTCTCAGGCTGAGAATTATCATGTTGGTTGCAGAGTTGACAGTAAGGGATTAATATCCAATATTTCTATATGTTGCTGTCTTCAGAAAGCCAGCAAATTCTCCTAAATTTCTCTTCATTAGTTTGAAGGACAAAACTAAATCTGAAACAAAATTAACAAACCTATTTATTCATAAACTTCAGGCAAAGAAACCCATCTGTCATCTCAAGTTTCATCAGGGGTTCAAAGAGTTAGAAAGAAGATTACATTTTAGAGAGTAAAAAGAGGAAATACTGAGACAGTCTTCGGCAAGCATCCTATTAAGGTGGGATTTGGGAAAGTGGATGGGTCTTTCTAATTAGTCTTCATGTACACTTGGAAGTCCTTCTTCGGCTGCAAGGGAACAAACAAGCAAATCTGGGGGTTGGGCAAAATGAGGTGTTGGTCAGAGGGTACCAACTTTCAGATGTAAGATGAGTAAGTTCTGGGGATCTAATGTACAGCATGGTGATTACAGTTAATAATACTGTATTGTATATTTGAAATTTGTTAAGAAAGTAGATATTAAGTGTTCTCACCACATTTAAAAAGAAAAAGGTAACTATGTGAGATGATGGATGAGTTAATTAACTTGTCATAATCATTCCCCCCTCTCTCTCTCTCTCTCTCTCTCTCTATATATATATATATATATATATACACACATATCTGTACATATAAAATCACTACATTTTACACACCCTAAAAAGGTCACATTGTACAATCTTAATATATACAATTTTTATTTGTCAATCATACTTTAATGAAGTTGGGGAAAAAAGTTTGGGAACGTTTCAAAAGTGGAAGGATTGTTCAATGTCATGAGTGGAGGGTTTTCTGTACCTGACCATTTCCTAGAACAAGTAAATAGTGATGGAATGATTTTGGGGTCAAACTGTCATAATGGATCTTACTGTGGGGAAAGTTGTAGCTACCTTGGCAGACAGCTACTAAGTACCGCACAAAAAATTACTAAATATCTCAGTCAATGTAGCATTGTGCAGAAAGTCCATTCATTCATTCACTCACTCATTCAACAAATGTTTTTGAGCTACTATAATATGTTAAGTGTGTTCTTGGAAATACAGTAGTGAAGAAATGGGTTTTACCTCAGAGTCACATGCTACCAGAACTGCAAAAACACAGAACAAAAACCAAGATAATTTCAAATGATGGTAACTGTTATATTAGGAAAGAGAGAGACTGGAGAGAAAACCTGTTTTTGAAAATATATTTAGAATTTTCTGAGGATGTGGCCTTTGAGACAAGACGAAGAATGTTATGAAGGAATGAACTGAATGTCAAGAATGTGTGAGCCATGAGAAGATTCAAAGAAAGAATTTAAAGGCCAAGAAAACAGCTAACATAAAGCTCTTAATTCAAAATGAGTTTGGAATTTGCGAAGGACACCAAAAAATTTAGAGTGGATGTTACACAGCTAATGGGGAAGATGGACAATTGTAGGGAATAAGATGGAAAGATGGCAGCACTTGATCACGTAATGCCTTGTAGACCATTAGATGGGGGCTTAGATTTTATTTTAAATATAATGTGCATCCCTTGGAATATCATAAGGAAGGGAGTATTGTTTCCCAACTTTTATGTTTAAATATAACTTTGGCCACTGTGTGAAGAAAAATATATAAACAGGTAAGCTTGGACAGAGAGGAACCAATAAGGAGTTTATTATGACAGTGCAGGCAGATGATGGTGCCTCGAACAGGTGTGATAATGTTGAAGCTGGTGGGATGAGTTTATATTTGGTATACACTTTGAAAATAGAACCAAAATTTTGTTGATAAACTGGATATATTGTGTCAGAGAAATAAAATATGTCTCCAGTATATTTTGTATGAGTGATTGTGAGAGTAAGTGTTACTGAGATCAGGAAGGAACATTAGGGTAGGAGAACATTTGGTACAGCTATGATTGTGAGTTCTGTTTTCTACATGTTGACTTTGGGATGTTTTAGATATCCAAGGAGTGTTGCTGAGTAGGCCGTCAGATGCATAAGTAGGAGCTCAAAAGAAAGGGCAAAGCTATAATACAAAACTTGGAATCATCATTATAAAAATAATATTTAAATCATGGGATTGCCTACAGAAGGAGTATAGTTAGAAAAGATATGAACATGGAGAATCAAGCTGATTTTTGGATTATGTTGAGGAAACAGGATTAGTAACTGGATTTGGCAAGATGGAGGTTATCACTGACCTTGAAAAAAGGAATTTTAAAGATAGGAAGAAAGCAATTTAAGAAACCTTAAATTTAAGGGGTCAGAATTGATTTAATGATTGTTAGAGCTTTAAGAATACTGAATTATAATAGAAAATGACACATTTGTGTATAATGTTTTTCTACTATATAAAAAGTGACTTGCATTGTTTTATGTAAATATCATCAGGTATAATCTCTATGCTTTCTTTAATTCTTTCATTCTTTAGTATTTACAGAGACGTCTCCTATGGGTCAAGTAAATTGCTGTTCATAAGGTATAAAATTAAAGAGTAATTTGTGATATGTTGTTATATATTTATTGTATTTATCTATGTATGCATAAAATTAGGAAATTATTGATTTATGGAAGTGTTTTAAATAAAATTGGATTATTACAGCATGTGCCTGTATAGGAATGTCTTGGAGATAGACAAGAAACTAAAATACTTATATTTCACTCTTTGTACTCATGCATAATTGCAGGTTAAAAGCTTTTCGATATTGTATTAAAATGAACTCAGATATCTGAACTGTAACCTATCAATTAATATATGTATAATATTTGTTTTAGGAGTCAATTATATGAAGATTTCAGTGTAATACTTAAAAGTTATATAAGTTTACATTATTTTCTATTTACACTGTGAATTAAAGGATTAAAGTTACATAAACATCAAATTGAATAACTGTTCAATTTTCCAATTCACATTTCAGGGTGGATGTGGGTTTATTGACATTTCCTTAAATTGCAGCAATGGAGAGATGACCAGTATTTTATTACTGACAAATAATGACTGATATATGCAAAGTAAATTTTCTTTTCACATTTTACCTAAATAGGTATTTTAAAATTAAAAGTGAATATGAAAATTTTATTTTTGATGCTCAATATGTTTTCTCTGAAACACATTTTCCCTTGTCAACTCTGAAAAGGCAATCTTCTACCATTTACCTTTTTTCAGCTTTTTCACAGATCAGCAAAAGGGAAGAAAACATGGGATATAAAATGACTCTAGTTGATTTGTAATTCTTGGAAAAAATTAATGAACTGATTTTAAGGCTTACAGTTTCCCATATTAGTTTTTGATAGATGAGGTACTATGTAAACTTTCCAAACCATATGTGTCAATCAAATTCATTCTTGACTTACAACATATTTTTCCAGAGCCCAGACTGTTACTTTATCATAGTAAACTGCTACAGATAAAATGTCTCTTCCTTGTATTATAATTATTTTGAATGTTATCTCTATATGTTATTCCATATTTTTATTATTTGCTGTCTAACATCAATGAATATAATAGGCACTTGAAAAGTGAATACTACCCTATATAAATTTATATTTTCTCTGTAGAAAGGTGAAATTGTTAAAATATTAATTTTCTATCAACTGCCTAGTCCAATTTTTTTTAGAAAAACAAATTCTATCACAGCCAAGCATTTAGTGGACTAGATGCAACAGGTCAAAATGTCATGGCTACCCACTAGTCCACTATTCCTCAAATGCTATTTTCAGTCTCACAGGGGTTTCTTGGTTCTGTCACTATGTAAAGTACAGCTTGCAGTATTTGGACAGTTTATTTTCCTGAAGATTAATTTGCCATTAGTTGAGCCTTTATGAGAGAATAAATTGATGTCATATTTGTGACAGGAAGAAAGTGACTGGTCATTGTTATGAATTACTTAATAATCATTGGTAAGTAGAAAACAAGTACAAGTGATAGAAATTATAATTTGTGTCTACACATGACATATAAATATTCCTTGAGGTATTCTTATGAATCTCTTGTGAAATACATTAGTCATATTTTTCTATTCCTCATTTGTAAGAGTCTCCAATGTGATGGAAAAAATAAAGTGTGGCTTGTGGTGCTTTTGAGCCTAGAAGAATTAATATTTTATTCTTACTCCTTTATGAGAAAAGAAAATAATTAAACTATATTTCCTCTGCAAAATTACAGTAGTTCTGTGCAATATGAAGCACATTAGATTGAAATGATATTTCTACATTAAATGGATGTCCAAAAAGTTGAACAAAAATACACAGCATTTTATCAAAAGCAATTAATCTTTTTTCATCCAGAGTATGACATTTCACTGTGTAATTGCACAGGAAATTAAAACTCTTTTCATAGATTTAATAATGGATGAGATATGGTTTCAAAATAATTGTTTTTTTTGAGCTTTGTCATCCTAAGGCATGATATGCAAACTGTGACTTGCAACTTGCACCTCTGTCAGCTCCAGTATGAATTAGAGAAAAACAATAAGGGGCTCCAGTTGGAGTCCACCAGGGTACAAGTAGGTGCCAAAAATTCAAGCAAATGTCTAACATTTTCATTTTTACTTTCAAATCAATTTCTCTGCCTGGCATACTGTGTTATGCAGCTCTAAAACTACCCATAAAAAGTTTCCACATTGACCTTCCTTTATAAACATGTATAAACATGTATGATGGCTATCGCTTTCTACAAACATTTCTATGCATTGTTTGGGTGTTTAAGTGTATCTACAAAATTGGATTTCAATGTTCACATGATGAAATATAAAGCAATAGTAAAACACCATTAAATAGTAAAATAGTGCTTTTATAAATGAGTACAAGTGCCAAAGATTTGCACATTACATATTCTAAAGGCTAAATTTGATAGATAGATAGATAGAAGATAGATAGATAGATAGATAGTAGATAGACATATGTCATATGTGTGTGTGTATGTATAATGTGAAAAACACAGAATCTTTTTTTATTATTCATTTTGGAATAAATATCTGTTTTCTTCCTCATCCTAAGTACTTTTTATTTATAAATCTGTTATAAGGGAAGAAGTATTTATGAACTCATACTGGGAAGAAAGAATTGCAGTTCCATTTTGAGAAAAAAATCCTAATTTAGCAAAATGGTGAGAGAGAAGACAGCAATATTCAGTTTCAAAGCTGAATACTCAGCTAAAACTCACATGTTCTCCTAATAAGGAAATAAAGATTTCTTGTGAGTCCAATTTGGTTGAAATACGATAGTGTTTAAAATCAAAGAATCTTAAAATCATGTATTCCAATTGTAACAGCTCCTTTGTATGTTGTAGCTGTTAAATTAATATTTCTGAATCAAATTAAAGTCAGGATGATTTTCTCTTAGAACATTACTTTGTATATTTTCTACCAAACATATTGGAATATATACTTAATTTGGAAACTTCCCAGGTGCATGGTGGAAGCAGATAAAAGAAATTTTCTCCAGAGTATACCTGGGAAGAAAATACATCTGTTTACTACAGAAAATATGCTGCCATGTTGCCCATTCATGAGATAAAAGAGGCAAAGTGTTAATTTTTATGCTCCCAATCAATGACACAGCTATGTCATCCACAGGAAGACACTGGAACTCACCAAAAAAGATACCCCACATCCAAAGACAAAGGAGAAGCTACAATGAGATGGTAGGAGGGGTGCAATCACACTAAAATCAAATCCCATAACCGCTGGGTGGGTGACTCACAAACAGGAGAACAATTATAGCACAGAAGTCCACCCACTGGAGTGAAGGTTCTGAGCCTCATGTCAGGCTTCCCAACCTGTGGGTCCAGCAACGGGAGGAGGAATTCCTAGAGAATCAGATTTTGAAGGCTAGTAGGATTTGATTGCAAGACATTGACAAGACTGGGGGAAACAGAGACTACACTTTTGGAGGGCACACACAAAGTGGTGGGTGCATCAGGACCCAGGGGGACGGAGAAGTGACCCCATAGGAGACTGAACCAGATCTACCTGCTAGTGTTAGAGGGTCTCCTGCAGAGGCACAGGGTGGCTGTGGCTCACTGTGGGGACAAGGACACTAGTAGCAGAAGTTCTGGGAAGTATTCCTTGGCGTAAGCCCTCCCAGAGTCTGCCATTAGCCCCACCAAAGAGCCTATAGGATCCAGTGATAGGTCACCTCAGGCCAAACAACCAACAGAGAGGGAACTCAGCCCCACCCATCAGCAGACAAGCAAATTAAAGTTTTACTGAGTTCTGCCCACCAGAGTAACAGCCAGCTCTACCCACCACCAGTTCCTCCCATCAGGAAGCTTGCAGAAGCCTCTTATACAGCTTCATCCACCAGAGGGCAGACAGCAGAAGCAAGAAAATCTACAATCCTGCAGCCTGGAGAACAAAAACCACATTCACAGAAATACAGACAAAATGAGAAGGCAAAGGACGATGTAAAAGATGAAGGAACAAGATAAAACACGAAAAAACAATTAAAAGTAGTGGAGATAGGCAACCTTCTAGAAAAAGAATTCAGAATAATGATAGTAAAGATGATCCAGGACCTAGGAAAAAGAATAGAGGCAAAGATCAAGAAGATGCAAGAAATGTTTAACAAAGATCTAGAAGAATTAAAGAACAAACAAACAGAGATGAACAATACAATAACTGAAATGAAAAATACACTAGAAGGAATTAATTGCAGAATAACTGAGGCAGAAGAACAGATAAGTGACCGGGAAGACAGAATGGTGGAAATCACTGCTGTGGAAGAGAATAAAGAAAAAAGAATGAAAAGAAAATGAAGACAGCCTAAGAGACTGCTGGGACAACATTAAATGCACCAACACTTGCATTATAGGGGTCCCAAAAGGAGCAGAGAGAAAGGACACAATAAAATATTTAAAGCGATTATAATCAAAAATTTCCCTAACCTGGGAAAGGAAACAGCCACCCAAGTCCAGGAACAACAAAGAATCCCAGGCAGAATTAAACCAAGGAGAAACATGCCAAGACACATAGTAATCAAACTGACAAAAATTAAAGACAAAGAATAAAGTTTTAAAAGCAGCAAGGGAAAAGCAACAAATAACATACAAGGGAATCCCCATAAGGTTAACAGCTGATTTCTCAGCAGAAACTCTTCAAGCTAGAAGAGAGTGGCACAATATATTTAAAGTGATGAACAGGAAAATCCTACAGCCAAGATTACTCTGCCTGGCAAGGATCACATTCAGATTCGAAGGAGAAATCAAAAGCTTTATAGACAAGCAAAAGCTAAGAGAATTCAGCACCACCAAACCAGCTCTACGACAAATGCTAAAGGAACTTCTCTAAGTGGGAAACACAAGAGAAGAAAAGGACCTACAAAAACAAACCCAAAACAATTAATGGTAATAGGAACATACATATTGATAATTACCTTAAATGTAAATGGATTAAATGCTCCAACCAAAAGACACAGTTTCGCTAAATGGATACATAAACAAGACCCGTATATATGCTGTCTACAAGAGACCCACTTCAGACCTAGGGACACATACAGACTGAAATTGAGGTTATGGAAAAAGATATTCCATGCATACGGAAACCAAAAGAAAGCTGAAGTAAAAATAATCAAATAAAATAGACTTTAAAATAAAGAATGTTACCAGAGAAAAGGAAGGACACAAAATAATGATCAAGGGATCAATCCAAGAAGATATAACAATTATAAATATACATGCACCCAACATAGCAGCACCACAATACATAAGGCAATGCTAACAGCTTTAAAAGAGGAAATTGACAGTAACACAGTAAGAGTGGGGGACTTTAACACCTAACTTACACCACTGGACAGACCATCCAGACAGAAAATTAATAAGGAAACACAAGCTTTTAATGAAACAATAGAACAGATAGATTTAATTGATATTTATAGGACATTCCATCCAAAAACAGCAGATTACACTTTCTTCTCAAGTGCACATGGAACATTCTCCAGGATAGATCACATCTTGGTCACTAATCAAGTCTTGGTAAATTTAAAAAACTTGAAATCATATCAAGCACCTTTTCTGACCACAGAGCTATGAGACTAGATATCAATTACAAGGAAAAAAAACATAAAAACACAAACACATGGAGGCTAAACAATATGTTACTAAATAACCAAGACATCACTGAAGAAATCAAAGAGGAAATCAAAAATTACCGAGAGGCAAATGACAATGAAAACACGATGATCCAAAACCTATGGAATGCAGCAAAGTAGTTTTAAGAGGGACGTTTATATCAATACAATCCTACCTCAAAACAAGAAAAACTTCAAATAAACAATCTAACCTTACAGCTAAAAGAACTAGAGAAAGAAGAACAAACAAAACCCAAAGTTAGTAGAAGGAAAGAAATCATAAAGATCAGAGCAGAAATAAATGAACTAGAAACAAAGAAAACAATACCAAAGATCAATAAAACTGAAAGCTGGTTCTTTGAGAAGATAAACAAAATCGATAAAACAATAGCCAGACTCCTCAAGAAAAAGAGGGAGAGGACTCAAATCAATAAAATTAGAAATGAAAAAGAGAAGTTACAATGGACACTGCAGAAATACAAAGCATCATAAGAGACTACTACAAACAACTCTATGCCAATAAAATGGACAACCTGGAAGAAATGGACAAATTCTTAGAAAGGTAAAACCAACCAAAACTGAACCAGGAAGAAATAGAAAATATGAACCGACCAATCACAAGTAATGAAATTGAAACTGTGATTAAAAATCTTCCAACAAACAAAAGTCCAGGACCAGATGGCTTCACAGGTGAATTCTATCAAATAGCTAGAGAAGAGCTAACACCCATCCTTCTCAAACTCTTCCAACAAATTGCAGAGGAAAGAACACTCCAAACTCAATCTATGAGGCCACCATCACCCTGACACCAAAACCAGACAAAGAAAGAAAACTACAGGCCAATACCACTGATGAACATACATGCAAAAATCCTCAAGAAAATACTAGCAAACAGAATCCAACAGCACATTAAAAGGATCCTACACCATGATCAATTGGGATTTATCCCAGGGATGCAAGGATTCTTCAATATATGCAAATCAATCAATGTGAAACACCATATTAACAAATTGAAGAATAAAACCATATGATCATCTCAATAGTTTCAGAAAAAGCTTTCGACAAAATTCAACACCCATTTATGGTAAAAACTCTCAGAAAGTGGATACGGAGGGAACCTACCTCAACATAATAAAGGCCATATATGACAAACCCACAGCAAACATCATTCTCAATGGTGAAAACCTGAAAGCATTTCCTCTAAGTTCAGGAACAAGACAAGGGTGTCCACTCTCACCACTATTATTCAACACAGTTTTGGAAGTCCTAGCCACAGCAATCAGAGAAGAAAAAGAAATAAAAGGAATATAAATTGGAAAAGAAGAAGTAACAGTCACTGTTTGTAGATGACATGATACTATACATAGGTAATCCTAAAAATGCCACCAGAAAACTACTAGAGCTAATCAATGAACTTAGCAAAGTTGCAGGATACAAAATTATTGCACAGAAATCTCTTGCATTCCTATACACTAATGATGAAAGAACAGAAAGAGAAATTAAGGAAACAATCCCATTCACCATTGCAACAAAAAGAATAAAATACCTAGGAATAAACCTTCCTAAGGACGTAAAAGACTTGTACTCAGAAAACTATAAGACACTGATCAAAGAAATCAAAGATGTCACAAACAGATGGAGAGATATACCATGTTCTTGGATTGGAAGAATCAATACTCTGGAAATGACTATACTACCCAAAGCAATCTACAGATTCAATGCAATCCCTATCAAACTACCAATGGGTTGTTTTTACAGAAATAGAACAGAAAAATCTTAAACTTTGTATGGAGACACAAAGGACCATGAATAGCCAAACCAATCTTGAGGGGAAAAAATGGAGCTGGAGGAATCAGGCTCCCTGACTTCAGACTATACTACAAAGCTACAGTAATTAATACAGTATGGTACTGGCACAAAAACAGAAACATAGATCAATGGAACAGGATAGAAAGCCCAGAGATAAACCCACGCACATACGGTCAACTTATCTTTGATAAAGGAGGCAAGAATATACAGTGGAGAAAAGATAGCCTCTTCAATAAGTGGTGCTGGGAAACATGTTATTTAAAACCATGTTATTTAAGTGGACAGCTACATGTAAAAGAATGAAATTAGAACACTCGCTAACACCATACACAAAAATAAACTCAAAATGGATTAAAGACCTAAATGTAAAGCCAGACACCATCAAACTCTTAGAGGAAAACATAGGCAGAACACTCTATGACATAAATCACAGCAAGATCCTTTTTGACCCACCTCCTAGAGAAATGGAAATAAAAACAAAAATAAACAAATGGGACCTAAAGAAACTTAAAAGCTTTTGCACAGCAAAGGAAACCATAAACAAGATGAAAAGACAACCCTCAGAATGGGAGAAAATATTTGCAAATGAAGCAATTGACAAAGGATTAATCTCCAAAACATACAATCAACTCATGCAGCTCAATATCAAAAAAACAAACGACCCAATCCAAAAATGGGCAGAAGACCTAAAAATACATTTCTTCAAAGAAGATATACAGATTGCCAACAAACATATGAAAGAATGTTCAACATCATTAATCATTAGAGAAATGCAAATCAAAACTACAATGAGATATCATCTCACACCAGTCAGAATGGCCATCATCAAAAAATCTAGAAACAATAAATTGCTGGAGAGGGTGTGGAGAAAAGGGAACCCTCTTGCACTGTTGGTGGGAATGTAAATTGATACAGCCACTATGGAGAACAGTATGGAGGTTCCTTAAAAAACTAAAAAAAAGAACTACCATGTGACCCAGCAATCCCACTACTTGGCATATACCCTGAGAAAACCATAATTCAAAGAGAGTCAAGATGCTTCTTTAATATAAAGCCTTTTCATGTAACTTTCCCTTTTTAAGTTTTATATAATACGCTTATTTCAGGAAGTGATTAAAAGATTTATAAATGTTCAAAATATGTTAATATAGGTGTCAAAAATAAAATTTTAAATTTATAGATGTATTCCTCATATAATTCTAGTTCTATTTCTAAAGCAAATTAAAATTATATTTCTCATTTAATTTATTTAAAAATAAATGAGTTTTAGTGTTATCTTTTAAAATTTAGTCTAATAAATAATGACATTTTCCATACTATGAGATAAACTAAGGCATATTTTTAACATATGTTCATATTATCCCATGAAATTAAATGTAACAAATGTCAACAATATGTAATGGCCAAGTTTTACTCAATATTAATCGTTGGAGCTTCTACTGAATCATATTACCAGTTCAAAATTTGATGTGAGTGCATTTTTCTTTGCTAGTAACTCTTCATAAAGTAAAGAATATTATGGACAAATTTGTTTCACAAGCAAAGTAATGGTAGTGGGAAGGAATGCAAACAGTTATCCTATACTTCTTTATTGACTGTGTGATTTTATGATTGTCATAAAATATAGATTTCAAAATTGTGAAACTGAACTTCTAACTGCGGAATAGGTTTTGTGGTTTGAGTATTAACCCAATTGATAGTTGTGGCTTATTTTCATCCATAAAATGTAAATGGTTATACTACTTACATGAGTTACAAAACAGAAATATTAAAAGTTGGAACAGTTTTCAAACCAAAATTAGAAACTTACCCAGATATGTGTGCACACACTAGTGTAATATTATATGCATAAATCCTACAAAATCCGGGTTGATTATGATTTATTTTAATTTTGTATGATAAAACATACTTAGTCATAAATTTAGCATGCTAAATTTAGCATGTATCCTAAAGGATCAATGAGCAGTAAAATAATGCTATATCAGTGTCTTCTAAAAGGTTTTATAAAAATATTTCCCCTTAGGATAGAGTTTGATCCTAAAATCTTAATAGAAATATAGAAACTGAAATTATAAATTTTATTGCTAAGTAAGTAATGATTGAGAAAAAAAAGTGTATTCTTAAGACTTGTACATGCCTTAGTTACTCACATAAAGTATATCATTTTTATTAATAAAATGGATTTTTAAAACTACCTCATATAATTTTGTAGCAATTTCAGAAAAACTTGTTATTTAAGTGGTTTTGTTTCACTTACTTCTAAAGCAAGATGACCTCACAATCACAAACATATGTCATTACAATTCATAAGAAGCTACATTTCAGCTTTATAGCTAGAAATTTGAGAGAATTCAGATTTATTTTGCTTTTCAGGACAGTGAGAGGGTTGGCCTAAATAAACATCAAATTTAAATAAATATGTTTCTTCATAGTCTCTTAAGGTATAAGAAATATTTACACTTTCAAAGTAAGTAAAAATAAATATAAACATAAACATTTTCCTAGGCTCTAACAAATTTGACAAAAAATTAAAAACATGTTTTAGGTACTAATAGTTGTGTCACAGAAAGCAAAGTATTTCACCTACATCATGAAAATGTATGACAGTAAGCAATAATAACTTACATATTAGAGAAAAAAGTGAAAGTTCATATTTAAATAAATCCAAAGTCACAATTCCTACGTGCCAGACCTATGCTTAACCAAATTATTTATTTATTTAACTTTGATAGTAAGGAGGCTTTCATTTAACAGAAGATTCATTTCTTAATACGAGGACAGAGATTTCAGGTATTTGGAAATCAAGACAATTTTAACTCTTGAGAAGCAGTGAGAGAGAGAGATGGAACATTGAGCAATATGGGAATTAGTTGCAGCATAACATAACTGCAATTTACACAAGGATCTATACAGATAATTTGTTTTGCTTGATTAGCAATGACTTTAAAGGTCAAGCTTCTTCCCAATTTATTACCGAGAATTAATTTAGGATGCAATAAAACCAGCTGTGGTATTAGACACACAGAAAGTTAAGAACTGATATTTCCTAGGTGTTGAAGTCTAGGTCAGGTAATATTTACTTGAGCATGTATCAAAACAAAATACTCTGGACTGTAAGACTGGTTGAGATTCAGTAAGTACATGTGAAAATAAAAAGGTTAAAAGAAAGGGGGCCTGTGCTCTTTCTACACCAGAACAACACATTGAGGTTAAAAGGACAAAGGACATGGAGAGGGGAACTCTAGGAAAAGGAATTTGTTGACAAAGGATATGGTTGAGTTAAAGGTTCTAAATGACCTTCCATTTTATACAATAGACAGAGATGGAACTATAATAATAGTCACATTTAAGATAAAATCTGAGTCGTTTTGGTGAGGATCTGGTAATAAAAGATTATGCCATTTGCCCAGAATGACTATTTTAAAATGGAAAGTTCTAAAAGTGGTGAAAGGGCAAAGGAACTGGGACCATGTCAGAAACTAAAGGGAAGTGAGCCACCAAAGTACACGCTGATTGGCAAGCTTTTGTGAGACAAGTGGAGAAGGAAATATGTGATTGGTGCGTATGTAGTAATACTGCAAACTTGTAAGAAATTATATTCATGACTCAAGCATTCAATCAGAAAAATCAAGAAACATAATAGAATATAATATTGTATTTAATTAAAGAATTCTATGATATTTATAAATATTGTGCTAATGCTGCTGTTTGAGTGTCAAGCAGGAGATGTCTGGTCTAGTGCGTAGAAGTTTCTAAGCATATGTTTATTAATATCTGCCTTTTCTCCCTGAACAACATCATCTTTTCCTTATATATTGAGATATGCGTGAGCATTTTATAGAATTTTAAATTCATTTCAGACAGGGTTTAATAATTATTATTCTCTTCGACAGGCTAGATAATTCAACTATTACAGAATAACACAACAAAATATCTGATTTTAAAGAGGTTTTTGATCATGTGGATAATTTTCCAAGACTTGCTTATTAGAAAGATTAGTTTAATAGATGGAGCATGGCACCTGAATCATGGTTCAAATCTAGAGTTATGAAGGAGGTAAAAAAAAAAAAATTGACATGTTCTGAATGAAGGAAAAAGCCACTGTGGATATAGACAACACAGGAGTGTGGAGCAAAATAAAGTTACAGAGGTGAGCTGACTCCAAATCATTAACGGTTTTTCAGGCCAAAATACAATTATATTTTTCTCCTTGCCATGGAAAATCATTGGTAGGTTTCAAGCAGAATAGTGCATGTGTAACTTACATTTACAAAAGTATTCTGGATACCTTAAGAAGAGTGAAATATATTGGGAATTTCCTGGTGGTGCAGTGGTTAAGAATCCACCTGCCAATGCAGGGGACATGGGTTCCAGCCCTGGTCTGGGAAGATCCCACATGCTGTGGAACAACTAAGCCTGTGAGCCACAACTACTGAGCCTGCACTCTAGAGCCCGCGAGCCACAGCTACTGAGCCTTAATGCCACAACTACTGAAGCCCACGCATCTAGAGCCCATGCTCTATAACAAGAAAAGCCACTGCAGTGAGAAGCCCGTGCACCACAATGAACAGTAGCCCCTGCTCGCAGCAACTAGAGAAAGCTCACGCGCAGCAAAGAAGACCCAACACAGCAAATAAAGACCCAACACAGCAAAATAAATAAATAAATTTGTTTTTTTTTTAAAAAGTCATTTCCTCTTAAAAAAAAAAAGAGTGAACTATAGAAAACAGGAGAGAAAGCACAGAGACTGGTTACATTGATATAAATAGTTCATGTAAATTGTGCAGATAATTTGAGCAAATAGATGGCAGTGGAAATAAACAATGGACACATTTGACATGTATTTAAAAATAGAGCCAACAAGTATAGTAGATGAATTGGGAGTAGAAGATGTAAGTTATTTTTTGTGAGCAATTTAGTGTATGATGATGCCAGTTACTCATACGGGCACAACTAAGGGATAATACCTTGTCGAGGGAAAATCAGGAGTTATCTTTAGACCTATTAAGTTTTAAGTCTTTTAAATGTCTAGATAAAGATGTTAAGTACTCAGTTAAGTTTATGAATCTAGAATTCAGTGGAGTGAAGAGTGTTAGAAAATCTTTCAGTATTGGGGTTTGGTGGGGGATTAGAGAGAAGCCTATTTTTGCAAAGAAAAAATTTCCAAAGACAAGGAGGTAGAAGTTTCCATTTTATCTTTTTTAAATGAAGAAGGAATCAATAACTAGAACAGCTGGAAATCATTTGAAAGAATGTATGCATATATATATATATATATGTCTACATATAAAATAGAGACTTTGAGGAAGAGGTGGTAATTTATCATTATTGTGATTACATACATAAAAATCTGAATTTTATGTTTAGTTATATTCCCAACATTCAACTTTCTCTACATAACCACAGGGTTTATTTGAATTTGTAGAAATATCAATACACGTTTATATATTTGTACATAGTAGACTAAGAGAACATTTTAAGTATATATTAATTTTATGGTCTCTATGGATGGGTTGCCACATCAATATCTTACAGAGACAGATAGACGTGGTATTTCACTGAATCTGTTTACTATTTTGTTGTAAAGTGTTAGTCCTAAAAGAGGTTACATATTTATATAAAGAATGCATCTTTCTTTTTCTTAATCTAAATTATCTGCTGGCTACTAGCATTGAAACTTTAAGATATAATTATTCTTCATCACAATAATACCAAAGTATGTAATATGTGTTAAGTAAATAAAAACCGTTTCAGTGGCATTAGCAAACAATTTAGACACTAACCTTCTTTTTCTGTGATCCCCTCTAGATTGCAGTTAGCACGCATCTAGAAAAAAGATAAAAAGTTTATTCTCAAAGAAAGGTTCAAACTGCAGTCAGAAACCTCCACCGACCACACCAGCTTCCCTGGTGGCGCAGTGGTTGAGAGTCCGCCTGCCGATGCAGGGGACTCGGGTTCGTGCCCCGGTCCGGGAAGATCCCACATGCCACGGAGCAGCTAAGTCCGTGAGCCACAACTACTGACCCCGCGCGTCCAGAGCCTGTGCTCCGCAACGAGAGGCCACAACAGTGAGAGGCCCGTGTACCGCAAAAAAAAAAAAAAAAAAATAGCTGCTGACTAAGAAAACTAGAGAGAAAAGCAAAATGAAATATCTCAGGAAAGGTTCTGCCGCTCGCTACTAACCAGCAAAGTAAATTGAGAATGTTTTTTTATACCGCTTATGATCATAATGCAGAGGACAGAAAAGAAGAAAAAGAAAAGTAGTATAATTGGTTAACAGCCATCTTGTCCAAAAAGAGAATATAATGAGATCATAAAGGTAGAGTGGTTTAGCTCTCTTTGTTTCCTACTTTTTAAATTTGTTTTTTATTTTAATGTTGAGTTCTGCCTCTTCTGGAAATAACTATGATGATTGAGGGCATCAAATCTATGGCTGAGTAGATTAGAAAGTATAACAAACAAAATAAATTCACAATGGAAGTTAAATACTGTTAGTTCTTTAAAAAAAAATCACCTGTCAAAATTTGCTAACAAAACACATCAAATGCCACTTATATGTAGTAAAAAGAAAAGCAGGGAAAACAAGATAAAAAGTAAGGAACCCTAATAAAGTGAGAGGGAACAAATCATAAATAGATCAGCAGAATTTTTTTAAAAAGTAGATAAGATATAGTGAAATATAATGTAAAACAATACATTTTAAATATCTTTAAAGGGCAAATATCTTAATATAGTACAGAAAAAGGATGATAGTGAGATTCTTATGTATATTCGGCCTCTAATTTTGTTATTGATTACCAGCTAAATATATTTTTTGGATCAGTGTTTTATGGCTGCCTGTGGTTATTGTGGTATTGATACTTATAATTCTAGAAAATAGTGACAATACTGTCAGTGAACTACATTTGAGAAAAGTAGTGACTAGGAAATAAAAGTCAAGGTAATAAATTTGAGCTTAATACTTTGTGTTAATTTATACATCCAATATTGAGCAAAATACTGCCTCAATGGGGACATTACAAAAATATTTTAAATGATTTAATGAATGGAATAAATTACCTCACTGAGTATCTCCACATTTGAATCCTAAAGAGATATTCGCAGATGTAAAATCATTAATATACATAACAAACTGCATTTTGCTCTTATGTGCTGTCAGTAATTAAGAGAACTTGAGTTCACAGATCTGTATGTTTCACACTTCAGAGGTTCACCTTGTAACCACTACATCTTAGCCTGGTCTAATTTTCTTGTGAAATTAATTAGACATGAAGTAAATACATGTAAAATTAACCCAAATAAACACTAACAATCCTGAAGGATTTTTTTTTTTGTAATACTGTTAATTTGAGAATAAAATGTCAATGAACTGATTACAACTTTGGGGTACATTTGCATTAAAAAAGCAGATCTTCAGGTTTTGTTTGTTTGTTTTTCTCATTCCAATCTCTTTGTATGATACATTTAACTTTATGAGGCTTTCTCACTTCCATTCACTCCAGTGTGACTTAAATGACTGAGTATTAAAATGTGTTGTATGGGCAGTGAATTCCATGGGCATGAACACACTGCTATCCTTCTTTTCTATGAAATCTGTTCTTTTTTGGGGAACATGTACAGACTATCATGACAATGAACAAGGCATTCAATAGGCCTTAAATGGCAATGCTGGCAGAATCATTGCCATCAGGGCATGAGAATCCTTACTGGAATAGATGTCTATCATAGAGAGGACAAATTATTGCCTCTTCCATGATGGAAGACACCAATGGAAAGAGTTCAACATAATCACCTTTCCACCAGGTGGGTGAATGATCCTCATTGGAGAATGGTGCCATAATAGAGCATAGACCCAGCTTCTGCTTTTTGCAAGTTTGGCATTCAGCCATGACAGTAAACCAGACGTTGTTTGTTGTTTTGCCAATCTTGTTTGTTGAGCTCATGTCTGACCTCAAACTCTGCTACTGTGGCCACTTTGTACATGGATTCACTGTATAAGAACCAGGAAGGCTGACAATAAAAGCAGGCTAATATCCAAAAGATGAAGCATATTGACCACCTGACTATTGATGGATCCCTCTGTAATGGAGAAATGTACGTGAACTTTCACAAGGGCCACAAATCTCTGCACACTTGGTGCTTATTCTGAGAAACCCAACCACATAGCCTTTCATCATATCCTGTTGTCAAATCTTAAAATCATTTTCTTTCTAGTCCCTTACCAACTAGCCAAATCAATAGGCCTTGCACATTATTTAGTATAAATTTTAAACTCTAGTCATTTCTCCTTCCACATGAAATGCACAACTGGATGACCTGCTAAAATTCTGCCTACAGAAGTATTTTCCTTTACCATTATCCTTCAGGGTCAGCCATGAGAGGGGCTGAAGTGCAGTAGCAGTCCATTTCCACCCAATGGCAGGAATTCATACTGACCCATGAACTATTTCATTTCTCTCAACTGTTTATAGTGAATAGTTCATGAGGCAGTAGTGTGGGAAAAGACAAGGGCACCAGTAGGAAGTGTTGTGAGAGTCTGAGTCATCTGCTCAAAGCTTGTTTAAACCCTGTTTGTGCACAACCTCACCACCATTTCACAATATAGAGATGCTATTCATATCCAGCTTTGTGGAAAAGAAAGAAATCAGTTCATAAGAGGCTGCTTTGGTCAGCTACCATTTGGAGTCCCAAATAAATTATTACATCACTAACAAGTCCTTGGAATGAGACCTAAGGAGATTATTTATCAGCAAAGGAACAAATTATATGAAAACTCCTGTGTTGTGGGCTGTGATTCTACTCTGAGGAGTTGATCGCTACTTTGTACTCACCAGAGACATGCGGGATACCATGGGATATGCTGCGCTTAAGGTCTAAGTGACAGGAAGCTTGCACTGCAGCCTGGACTTGCTACACAACTTCTTTGATTTCTTTTGACACCCCTAGAAATTAGAAACCTCTCAAGTTACTGGGTGAATGGTTCGAAGAAGCTCACCTAGATATGATACATTTTGCTTCCAAAATCTTGACAGGCTTCCTTAACTATCACTGTACTTCTGACTGGTAACTGGTGCAAGATGCAGCAAGTTATTTTCAAATTTAGAATCTAGCCCCTTCCTCCTTAAAGTATGGTTCCCCAAAAGCAGCACGAGCATGATCTAGAAGCTTGTGAATAATGCAGTATCCCAAGCCCTACTGAGACTTACTGAATCACAATACGTATGTTAATAAAATCCTCAGATGATTTGTGTGCACGCACCTTTGGGATTGAAAAGCACTGCACCTGACCATTCAATGGAATCTCACTTTGGAGAAAACTCCTAAATTTCAAGGTTTTCACTTTCACCCTTAGGCATATATCTGCTTTGCTAAATTATCTCAGTTATTTACTACCCCTGCTCACCACATCAAAATATCATGACATCATTAATGGAGTTGGCGAGAGCAATGTTTAATGGGTTGTCTACACAATCAATTACTCCATGCACCATATTTTGACAGACTAGAATAGTTGACATAGTCCTAAATTAATATCATGAAGATCTACTTCTTTCCCTTTTCAGGTAATGTAAGCTACTTCTGGAAGTCCTTGCTAATGTATATGGAGAGTGATGTAATTGCCAATTCAATAGCCCATATTCATTTGCTCCTAGGTACCTCCACTGGAATAGTGGTTGCAGCCTGATTTATCATTTCATTAACTTTAAGATGATCCACAGCCATCTTCCAGCTAACCAGCAATGTAGTAGATATCATCACCCTCCAATACTGAATATAGTATTGCTTTTGCTCTACTTCTCTAATAGGAAGCGTCAGGGCCAGGGGTCTTCAAATGACTCTTCCTAACAATAATTAAAATAACACTCAGTGTGCTGGGGGTTATACTCATTGTTGTTTGTAATCCCTCCTAGGAACTAGGGGAAAAGCAGAGGGTTGATGTGTGAATCTAATGGGCCTACCCTAAACATGAGAACTCTAAAACTTCTGGATCACCAGATGGGACGTATGCTGAGGTATGGACCATCCAGTGTCAACCCAGAGAGCCAATGTCTAATAATCCCCCCAAAGCATGGATATTTACATTTCCCCAGTGCAAAGTCAACTGGTATCGGCTAAGTCTCTCTGAGAAAGGCTTGAAGATAGATTTACAGTACATATTTATGTCAACAGAGGCAGATTTGTTTTTAATTGAGGCTAGGCTATCCTTCAAAGAGCTTTGGACCTATGAATTCATTTGCATTTGGAAAGTTTTGCAAGGCCTTCATTTTCAATTGCAATCATTCAAATGTGATGCCTACTCAGCCACTCTAGAAAAAAAATTTTTTTACTAGTTATATTGGCCACGTTCTGTTTTATTACACTGCACAACTGCTTCTCTATATTCTTGCAAGATATAAATTGTTAAGATCATGGAACACATTTATTTTTTCACTATTTCTCCCTGGGAAGACCTTGTAATTCTTCTCTTACCTCTAGTCACACAGGTATTTGACCTCTAGTTATAAGCCTGGAGGCAATGAGGCTATGAAGTGAATATTGAAGAGAATGGGTGGTCCACTGGAAGGCAACTGCCTCAGTAGAGGCGCTCCAGAGTTTTCAAGCAGGGCAAGGCTAGTTTCCTTAGAAGGGAAGAATGGGGCCAGAAAGAAGAAAAGAAGCAAACCCCACTACTTTCACTGTGAGTGTATTGAGTAATAACATTAGACTAATTTATTCGCAGCTTAAATGATTTTGTGGAATGAATAAGAATGTGTCAGAGAAATGCATTTATTTGTTTTTTCTCCTTGGAAAGAGATAGTCAGAAATTTAGAGAGAATTAAAAAAAAGAAAAGGTATCTTCTTGTCACTTTCAAAATTTCTGTTTATAATAAAGATTAATAAATCTGTAGAAATATAAATAGACTTGATTATGATATGCTATATTAGTTATACTTACTAATAAAGTAAGAGAGAAGCTATATACTGAAATCTTTCTCTTCCAAATGTGCTCATTGCATTTTCAGGAATAAATAAGATGCTATTTTCTTTATCAAATAAATAAATTCTAATTGGCCCATTACCTGAAACAGCCATGAGACTAAACTTACATATGTTAAAATAATTATTTCCTGAATAAGATGACTCTACAAGAAGTTCAAGACAATTAGATTTAACTGAAAATATACAGAAAGTAGAGAATTTTTCAAAAATTAAAAAAACAAAGTAAATAGATAAAAATTATCAATGAGAAGGTCATTGAGAAGACAGATACTGATCATATATGTAATTGGCATCCCCCCAAAAAAATAATGGTTGAAAACTTTCTGTCTCTCTCTCTCTGTCTGTGAATCATTTTCTCTCTCTCAGTATATATTGAGAGTATATATTGAGGGAGAGAGGTTTCTTTTCAATATATAGATATATATTTCTTTTTCCAAACACCCAGACAACTTAATAAAATCACTTATAATGGAAACAACATTAGTCTGAAATCAAAATTTTCATAAACAACATATAGTAGCAAAAGTGGAACAATAATTTCAAGAAAATGAAGAAAAGAATGTGTGATCCGTGATTTTATATTCAGCCAAGTTGTTTTTTTCAGTGCCAAAAAAAATCATATTTAATGATTTTTAAATATGAGTAACAAACGAGCAATTCCTGGGGAATCTATGAGAGAATGAGCCTTATTTAAGCAAGAGATGACCGAAGAATTTTTGGCAAATAATTTGTGATGAACTTTGAATATATAATCTTGTAAATCTAAGAGTAAAGCAAAGTTTAGGACAAGTAATAATAACACAGTAAACTGTATGTTCTGCAGTATTAAATAACACAACTAATACAAACAGAAGGAGAAAGGGGAAAGGAGAAACACTCCAACTCACTAACTGATACATAAGTAATAAATGGACATAGACGATAACATTTTAAATGAGAAAAGTGCTTATGTTGAAATAAATTCTCACTTGGATGCGAAACAGTCTTTCTTTTTGTGCAGAGGGGTGTCAGTTGAAGCTCCACTGGACAGAATTCATTTGCATGTGCATAAACAAGAATTATTTTTGTTGCTACTGGTTATCTACAACTCAGAGAGTTGTAAAATAGCTCAAAGGCAGCTGACTAATCAGATAGCTGCAGAAGAATGAGTTCTATCAATACATTTTTTCACTAGCGCTGCCTAGTAATCTTTTTTGCTTATTCTGTCTTAACAGTATTTCCTCCTTTTTATCAAAATAATTCCAGACAAATATTATTTCTGATTGCAAAATAAAGAAGGCTTTATTATGCATGGATTGCATATTTAAATAGGTGCAGCAAGAGCATTAATTTACCTATGTGCCTTTTTATATTTGCTGTGCTGAATATTTTCATAAGGACTCTCAGATTTGACTTTTAAAAACCTCTACTATTTGCTATCACAAAACTAGGAAGCTAAGCTCAATAAACTCCTCCAGATTTCACCTGCAGAGTTTATAATTTGTGTAAATCTCTCTCTTCTTCAGATCTCAAAAATGTTCTAAAGATCCTTGACTTGCCAAGAAGAGATCTCTCTTATCATCTGCAAGGCTGAGAACCTTGTAGGCCAGGTAGCAGGTCAGTTTTCTTATTGGGGCTTTTAATCTTGCCTTCCATAAAGTAAATCTTAGTTTTTAAAAAATCATCTGCCGATTAGTACTGTCAAATGACATCATAGGCAAGGCTTTAGTTGTTTTATCTTTCTTATTTATCCTAACAAAAGGAAGGACAGACTAGTACTGAACACTACTGTTATTATATAATCATTACTATAAAAGCATAAGAAAATTCAACAAGATTTTTCTGAATTGTAGAAGAAATTTTTCAAGCAATTTTAAAACTACATTAAAATTATAAGCGTGATACAGAGATTTCCCATTTAACCCCTATCCCCACATGTGCATAGCTTCCCCCAAAATCAGCATCACTCACCAGAGTGGTTCATTTTTTTACAAAGGATGATCCTATATTGACAAATCATAATCACCTGAAGTCCACAGTTTACCTTAGGCTTCACTCGTCTTTTTTAAAAAAAGATTTACTTATTATTTATTTATTTTATTTATTTTTGGCTGTGTCAGGTTTTAGTTGTGGCACGTGGGATCTTCGTTGAGGCATGGGGGATCTTTCATTGCAGCGCGTGGGCTTTTTCTAGTTGTGGCATGTGGGTTTGCTCTCTCTAGTTGTGGCGTGCAGGCTCCAGGGTGCATGGGCTCTGTAGTTTGAGGCACGCAGGTTCTCTAGTTGAGGCGCACGAGCTCAGTAGTTGTAGTGCGTTGGCTTATTTGCCCCACCGCCTGTGGGATGTTAGTTCCCTGACCAGGGATCGAAGCCACGTCCCCTGCATTGCAAAGGGGATTCCTTACCACTGGACCAGTGGTGAAGTCCCACCTTAGGGTTCACTCTTGGTGGGAGTACATTCTATGGACTTAGACAAATATATATATCCATTATTAAAATATTATACAGAGCATTTTCACTTCCATATATATCTTCTCTGCTCTATCCACTCTCCCCATTCTCCCCCAGCCTTGGTAACCACTGCTCTTTTTATTGTCGTCATAGTTTTGCCTTTTCCAGAATCTCATATAATTGGAATCATATAGTACGTAGCCTTTTCAGATTGGCTTCTTTCATTTAGTAATATTCATTTAAAGTTTCTCCATAACTTTTCATAGCTTGATAGCTCATTTCCTTTTTAGCTCTGAATAATATTCCATTGTCTGAATGCACAATGAAGTTTATTTATCCATTCACCTACTGAAAAACATTATGATTTCTTCCAAGTATTGGCAATTGTTATAAAGCTCGTATAAACATCCGTGTGCAGGTATTCCTGTGGACATAATTTTTAAACTCCTTTAGGAAAATACCAAGGAGTACAACTTCTGGATCATACTGTAAGTATAGGTTTAGCTTTGTAAGAAACTGCCAAACTGTCTTCCAAAGAGGCCATACCATTTGCATTCCCACCAGCAATGTATGAGAGTTTCTTTTGCTCTATATCCTTACCAGCATTTGTTTAAAGTGTTCCAGATTTTGACCAGTCTAATAAGTATGTAGTGGTAACTCACTATTGCTTTAATTTGCATTTACCTGATGATATATAATATGGAATATCTTTTCATTTGTTTATTTTCCATCTGTGTTTCTTCTTTGGTAAGTTGTGTATTAAAGTCTTTGGCCCATTTTTTAACTAAGTTGTTTGTTTTCTTATTGTTGAGTTTAAGGGTTCTTTATTTATTTTGGACAACAGTGCTTTATTGGATACGTTTTTTGCCTCCCAGTGTGGCTTGTCTTTTCATGCTTTTGACAATATCTTTTGCTGAAATACGTTTTTAATTTTAATTATGTCCAGCTTATCAATTATTTATTTCATGGATTGTATGGTGTTTTTGGTGTTATATCTAAAAAGGGATCACCATACCCATATTATCTAGGTTTTCTCTTCTTATCTTCTTTTGTCATTTTGCATTTACATTTAGGTCTATGATCCAACTTGAGTTAATTTTGGGGAAGGCTATAAGTTCTGTGCCTAGATTTATTAACATTATTTTTCTGCATGTGGATGTCTAGTTGTTTCAGCACCATTTGTTGAAGAGATTTTGTTCTATTATATTGCCTTTGCTCCTTTGTTAAAGATCAGCTAACTATATTTTTGTAGGCATATTTTTGCTTTCTCTATTCTGTTCCATTGATCTATTTATCTTTTCTTTCATGGTACCAAACTGTCTTGATTACTTCAGTTTTATTGTAAGTCTTGAAGTCATGTAGTGTCAGTCTTCCAACTTTGTTGTTCTCCTTCATTATTGTGTTGGTCATTCTGAGTCTTCTTCCTCTCCACATAAAATCAGTTTATCAATATTGATAAGTTAACTTTCCAGGATTTTGGTGGGATTTCAAGAAATCTATAGATAAAATTGGGAAGAACTGACATTTTGAAAAAGTTTAGTCTTCCTATTATGGACATGGAAGAGTGTTCCTTCCTCTGCTATATTTTGGAAGAGTTTGAGAAGGATAGGTTTTAGCTCTTCTCTAAACGTTTGATAGAATTCCCCTGTGAAGCCATCTGGTCCTGGGCTTTTGTTGTTGCAAGATTTTAATCAGACTCAATTTCAGCGCTTGTGATTGGTCTGTTTATATTTTCTATTTCTTCCTGGTTCAGTCTCGGAAGGTTGTGTTTTTCTAAGAATTTGTCCATTTCTTCCAGGTTGTCCATTTTATTGGCATGTAATTGCTTATAGTAATCTCTCATAATCCTTCGTATTTCGGCAGTGTCAGTTAGTTCTTTTTCATTTCTAATTCTATTGATTTGAGTCTTCTCCCTTTTTTGCCTGATGAGTCTGACTAATGGTTTATCAATATTGTTTATCTTCTCAAAGAACCAGCTTCTAGTTTTATTGATCTTTGCTGTTGTTTCCTTCATTTCTTTTTCATTTGTTTCTGATTTGATCTTTATGATTTCTTTCCTTCTGCTAACTTTGGGGTTTTTTTCTTCTTGTTTCTCTAATTTCTTTAGGTGTAAGAATAGGTTGTTACATTTTTCTTGTTTCTTGAGGTAGGATTGTATTTCTATAAAGTTCCCTCTTAGAACTGCTTTTGCTACAGCCCATATTTTTTGGGTCTTTGTGTTTTCATTGTCATTGGCTTCTAGGTATTTTTTGATTTCCTCTTTGATATCTTCAGTGATCTTTTGGTTATTTAGTAGTGTATTGTTTAGCCTCCATGTGTTTGTATTTCTTACAGATTTTTTCCTGTAACTGATGTCTAGCCTCATAGCATTGTGGTCAGAGAAGACACCTGATAGGATTTCAATTTTCTTAAATTTACCAAGGCTTGATGTGTGACCCAAGATATGATCTATCCTGGAGAATGTTCCCATGAGCATTTGAGAAGAAAGTGTATTCTGTTATTTTTGGATGGAATGTCCTATAAATATCAATTAAGTTCGTCTTGTTTAATGTATCATTTAAGCTTGTGTTTCCTTATTTATTTTCATTTTGGATGATCTGTCAATTGGTGAAAGCAGGGTGTTAAACTCCCCTATTATCATTATATTACTCTTGCTTTCCCTTTTATGGATGTTAGCATTTGCCTTATGTATAGATGTGCTCCTATGTTGGGTGCATAAATAATTACAATTGTTATATCTTCTTCTTGGATTGATCCCTTGATCATTATGTAGTGTCCGTCTTTGTCTCTTGTAATAGTCTTATTTTAAAGTCTGTTTTGTCTGATATAAGAATTGCTACTCCAGCTTTCTTTTGATTTCCATTTGCATGCAATATCTTTTTCCATCCCCTCATTTTCAGTCTGTATGTGTCCCTGGGTCTGAAGTGGATCTCTTGTAGATAGCATATATAGGGATCTTGTTTTTATATCCATTCAGCCAGTCTATTTCTTTTGGTTGGAGTATTTAATCCATTTACATTTAAGGTAATTATCAATATGTATATTCCTATTACCATTTTCTTAATTGTTTTGGGTTTATTATTGTAGGTATTTTCCTTTTTTTGTGTTTTCTGCCTAGAGAAGTTCCTTTAGTATATGTTGTAAAGCTCGTTTGGTGGTGCTGAGTTCTCTCAGCTTTTGCTTGTCTGTAAAGGTTTTAATTTGTCTGTCGAATCTGAATGAGATCCTTGCTGGGTAGAGTAATCTTGGTTGTAGTTTTTCCCCTTTCATCACTTTAAATATGTCCTGCCACTCTCTTATGGCTTACAGAGTTTCTGCTGAAAGATCAGCTGTTACCCTTATGGGGATTTCCTTGTATGTTATTTGTTGTTTTTCTCTTGCCACTTTTAATATTTTCTCTTTGTATTTAATTTTTGATAGTTTGATTAATATGTGTCTTGGTGTGTTTCTCCTTGGATTTAGCCTGTTTGGGACGCTCTGTGTTTCCTGGACTTGATTGACTATTTCCTTTCCCATATTAGGGAATTTTCCAACTATAATCTCTTCAAATATTTTCTGTCCCCTTCTTTTGCTTTTCTTCCTCTGGGATGCCTATAATTAGAATGTTGGTGCATTTAATCTTTGCCCAGAGGTCTCTGAGACTGTACTCAATTCTTTTTATTCTTTTTTCTTTATTCTGCTCTGTGGTAGTTATTTCCACTATTTTATCTTCCAGGTCACCTATCCGTTCTTCTGCCTCAGTTATTCTGCTATTGATTCCTTCTAGAGAATTTTTCATTTCGTTTATTCTGTTATTCATCATTGCTTGTTTGCTCTTTAGTTCTTCTAGATCCTTGTCAAATGTGTCTTGTATTTTATCCATCCTATTTCCAAGATTTTGGATCATCTTTATTCTCATTACTCTGAATTCTTTTTCAGGTATATTGCCTATTTCCTCATCATTTGTTTGGTCTGATGGATTTTTACCTTGCTCCTTCATCTCTACGTGTAGGTCACCTGAGCGTGTCTGTTCCCCACCCAGACAGGTCAGGGTTAAAGTAGCAGCTGATTAGGGGGTTCTGGTTCACTCAGACTGGGGGGCAGGAGGGGTACAGAATGCAGGGCAAGCCTGCTGAAGCAGAGGCCGGCGTGACGTTGCAACAGTGTTAGGCGCGCCATGCGTTCTCCTGGGGAAGTTGTCCGTGGATTACGGGACCCTGGCAGTGGCAAGCTACACAGGCTCCCAGGAGGGGAGGTGTGGATAGTGACCTGTGCTTGCACGCAGGCTTCTTGGTGGCTGCAGTAGCAGCCTTAGCGTTTTATGCCGGTCATTGGTGTCTAGGCTGATAGACGTGGCTTGCGCCTGTCTTTGGAGCCCATTTAGGTGGTGCTCTGGTTCTCTCTCCTTGTGCACCCTGAAACAATGGTCTCTTGTGTCTTAGGCAGGTCCAGACTTTTTCCTGGACCTCCTCCTGGCTAGCTGTGGTGCAGTAGCCCCCTTCAGGCTGTGTTCATGCAGCCAACCCCAGTCCTCTCCCTGGGATCTGACCTCCGAAGCCCGAGCCTCAGCTCCCAGCCCCCACCCGCCCTGGCAGGTGAGCAGACAAGCATCTCAGGCTGGTGAGTGCTGGTTGGCACCCATCCTCTGTGCGGGAATCTCTCCGCTTTGCCCTCTGCACCCCTCTTTCTGCGCTCTCCTCCGTGGCTCAGAAGCTTCCCCCCGCCACTCCCCCCATCTCCACCAGTGAAGGGGCTTCCTAGTGTGTGGAAACCTTTCCTCCTTCACAGCTCCCTCCCACTGGTGCAGGTCCCGTCCCTATTCTTTTGTCTCTGTTTTTTTCTTTTGCCCTACCCAGCTACGTGGGGAGTTTCTTGCCTTTTGGGAAGTCTGAGGTCTTCTGCCAGTGTTCAGTATGCATTCTGTAGGATTTGTTTCACATGTAGATGTATTTCTGATATATTTGTGAGGAGGAAGGTGATCTCCATGTCTTACTCCTCCACCATCTTGAAGGTCTCCACCTTTCTTGCATTATTGCATTAGCAAAGGCAATATCTAGCATGATGTTCATCTAGTAATGAGTGGGGACATACTTGTCTTGTACCTAATCCTAGTGGGAAAGCTTCAAGTTTCTCACCATTAAGTATGATGCTAGCTGTAGGGTTTTTGTAGTCACATATAAATTTTAAATGTTTCATTTCTGTTTTCAAAAGCAATGTGTATTAAATAGTCATGGGTTGGAGATAGCTTAAGAAGAAAGAAAAAGAACTTCCTTATATATTCAGAATATAGAACATTAGAACAATGCCAACAATATTCCAAATAAATTACATAATTAAATTTCCTTCATCAATTACTTAGACTCTTTGTGATTGATTCTTGTTCTCTTGGATCTTGGGTTAACATTAACTTTAAAGAGACCTGGAAAACCTGACAGCACAGAGATATGATCTGAATGTTGTCTAAGCAATAAAATCAGAAGCCTATACCCAGAATCTATTCTTTGAAGTGTCCTTGGTTTAAGGTACCTGATAGGGTCCTTTTCACAGGGTTTGACATGGTCTTTCTTTGATGAAGAAATAAACTGGCCTGTAGCTAATTGCAGGGCCTTTAGCCAGCATTGGAATAAAATAAAATCTATGTGTAAATGACAGATACTAAATAGAGTTATTGTTAATTTGCCACTGATAACTTTTATGTGTGAAAATTATGATGAAAATCACAGCAAAAATAATACAAGTGACAAGGAAATGGGTGTTTCTGTAGCATGCGAAATAAGGTAAAATAGTGATTTCCCCAAAATTTGACAAGATATCATTAAAAGCAATGATTATATGTATTTTCAAAGAAGTCAGTGAATATTACAAAGGATTTATAAAAATTGATGAAAATAATTTTTATAGGGGAAAAATTTTGGTGTATAACATAAAATAATCATGAGGCATGACCTATGTAATATATCAAGAACATATCAAAAAAAACCCCAAAATATGCCATAGATATATCAAGAATATCAATTAAAGTGATTCAGTAAGTCTGGAGTAGAACCTAAACATCTGAATTTTTATAAAATGTAGATAATTTAGATATGCATCCCTAATTAAAAAGAACTAGCTTAGAAGATGTTAAAATTAAATTTAAAAATAAGGTTGAGATCAAGTAAGCATTTTAAATAATAACTGATGTTATGTCTGGTAACATTTGAGTCTTATTATCTAAAATCAGACAACCAACCACCAAGACTCTATAAACAGAAAGATTATGAACACTGACAATTTCTTGGAAATTCCCTATTTTGTCAAGAATAGTGAAGGGTGTGCTATGTTACGCTACTTGCACAGCTACAGCCAGAGAAAAAAGTTATTTATTGATACAACCAGATCAATGGCCTGAGTGACACCACAGCATCAGTTCCCCATCCTTTAGTTCCAAAGGTAGTATATGAGAGGATTACATGCTGAAGATGAGGGACTGAAAACATCCTCTCTGTTTATTTACAGGAGAGAGATTGCTGCCCCTCTCTGCTCCCAAAAGGAGATGAAAACACAAAACAATACAAAAAACAAAAACAAAAAACCAAAAAAACCCAGAGCTTTTAATGTTTTGAGGCTTGAAGGAAAGGATTTTCACCCAAATCTTTTTAAATATATAAATAATTCTTTCTAAGAGCCAGACAAACTGGAGTACCACCAACTTTTACAAGCTATAGATGTCTCCTAATTCTGGGCTTCAGCCATTCTGAGATGTAAATATCTATGTGTTTCAGTCCTTTTTGGGCCTTAACTTAGGACCTTGTACAGGCTGTAATCACAGCGCTATCTAGGGGAGATGATAGAAGTTTATTATCCTTTCCTATCAGAGCACAGACAGATCATAAATGACAAATCAGAGATAAATGACTACAGATCTAATCTCTCATGGAATACAAACATTAAAATAATTTGGGGAGAAGTGAAATCAAGTGTTTTCTGGCTTCATGTCATCCATATTTCATGTGTCAGGAGTCTAGGGCACTTGCAGGAGCACTGAGAAATACAGGAAAATGGTATTCCCCCACATTCTCATAAAAAAGACAATTTATGAAGTATTTGTAAAAGTAATATTTTATCTCTACAAATTTAACCTAGAGAATGTTGAGCATCTCTTCTAATTTGACAATAGTATTCATACTACTCATGAGTAATAACATATCAAATAAACCTCATTATTTTTAGCACCTCTAGTGAACACAGTATATTTTTTGCTCTGTCACTGTTGCTCCTAGTATAGTTTCAACCACTTGGGTTATAACTCTTAGCCAAAGTTACTAACTTCTATTCCAAAGAGACAAACTGAAGGCAGAGGATGTAATGGATAACTGAGAAGTGTCTGTCATGAGCCAGATTTTAGCCTATAAACCAAAGTCCTGAGTGCATATAACATAACTCTTTACACATACAAATATCCCTATATAATTTCTCAAAGTGGCAAAAATGAATTTTTAAATTAACATGGACCAAAGGCATAGTTTTTTTTAGCATATAAAAATAAGAAGCAAATTATGCAAACTTAAATTATCTAGTAGTCAATGTTTCTATATTCTGTCTTAGAAATTATCTGGGTAGTCAAGGAATATCCATTAAGTAACTCAGCTAAATCAGTCCAAGGTTTTAAGTTACCTAAAGGGCTTGAAAATCATCTTCGAGCTGATATATTACAAAAGGTAATCATGGTTGAGTTTGTCATGAAAATGATTCAATTTAGTTCAATAAACATTACATTTTTCCTAATTTTAAACATTTATAAGAGTAATGTCACTTATTTGATCAGTAACATTTAAGTGTACAAATTTAGTAAAATCACACCCGACTAGAATAACCATACTAAGTAGAATAAAAAGCTATTCTACTTTAAACTGATTAATAAGAGAAGGCATAGCTATATTTTTATACCAAACTTAGTAAATTATTTTTTGCCAGTTTTACCTAATTTATGTGAATTTGGATTTTTTAAAGTCTCTGCATTAGTTTAATAAGAATACCATATTTATCTTTTAATTATAGCATAATTAAATTGTAGAAGTTCAATTTCCTTATTATCTGTGAATTTTAGAAATTCAATGTTTATATAAGTGCTTATTTTTCTCAGTAAGTCTATTAGAATAGCACTTCTTTACTTTAAGAGAATATATGGGCTAATTTCTTAATACCCTCCAGAGGTAAGAAAATATTACATATTTACACTATGAGATGTAAAAACCTGTCTGGGTTATGGACAAGCTTACAGACAAAAAGATAAATTTATAGTTGTGATTTTATATTTTCAGCCTTGAGTCAATAGCAAGCGCAAAAACACAGAAGTTTACCAGTTAAGATACGAAAGAGGGCTTCCCTGGTGGCGCAGTGGTTGAGAGTCCGCCTGCCGATGCAGGGGACATGGGTCCGTGCCCTGGTCCGGGAAGATCCCACATGCCGCGGAGCGGCTAGGCCCGTGAGCCATGGCCGCTGAGCCTGCGCGTCCGGAGCCTATGCTCCGCAACGGGAGAGGCCACAACAGTGAGAGGCCCGCGTACCGCAAAAAAAAAAAAAAAAAAAAAAGATACGAAAGAATTGTTCTTAACAGTAATCAAAATTTTCTGATAGATTTGAGCTCAAACTACACAAGTAGACCAACAAAAAGGGCTAATAAAACAATTCTCTACCACTTCTATCAAGTAGTTAATAGATCTCTATAAACCATTAACACATTTACAGAAATCATAAAATGAGCAAGCTATAGACCCAAATTCCTAATCACTGCTTGTGACTTATTGGCCATAAAAAAAGAAAATATATAGAAAAGAAGACTGAAATTGGAAAAACGGAACAAAATTCTGTTGCTATTTGGATTCACCTTAAGGAATAAAGGTGTCTGGGCTTGAGTAGCCTATAGAAGGCACACTTCTCAGGCAACAGTGTTGATCTAGTTCTATCAGGTGAATGAATCCACCGGGAATCTCAGTAGAAGACTTCCAAAATTGTTAAAAAATAAATTTCCAAGAAAAGTAAAATTATGATGTCTCATACAGATATATAAGAAGAACCCTTATTAAAGATTTCTTTAACTCAGTATTAATGAAGGCCCCAGGGAGCTTTTGCAACCAATTCAAAAGAGAATTGAAAGAAACACAAATTTATTTTGAGTAAAGCATATTGAAATGAATTTACAAATGGACTAAAAACTAGCTTTTTTCAAGAGTAGCAGAGAGGGAAGAGAAGAAAGTCAATTGAATCCCACTGAACATAATTCATTTGCATTTTCAAAGATAAGAATTATTTTGTATAACTTTCAGTTACCTACAGTTTACAAGTTGTAACTTAAAGGCAAGCAAATTCTAGGACCAGTTAATCTAAAAGGATGGCCTTGAATCAGTGCATAGTATTCTACTGGAGACACCTAGCAATCTTTTCTGCAAATTCAAAAATGTCTTTATGAGATACATAAATAGAAAAAAATTGCGTTCTTGTATGTATCTAGCAATGCTGTTGAACAGTTTAATGTCAATCTGATTCTTAAAACTTTTAAATGATGCAGTTTTGTTCCTAGGGAGTTTAGTCTGCTTTTTTATTTTGTTTTATTTTAAGGAGAGCACTCCTTGTATTTGTTGTTCTTAGATTTCAGTACAATGGGTCTAGTTGTAGGGTTTTGTTTCTCTCTCTCACTGGATTCTCCCTGAGGTCTTTCAATTTGTGGTTTTTATTTATTATTTTTGTTTAGATTTTTTTGGTTATTCTCTGGATAGTATCATGTTATAAAGGTGTTTATTTGGTTATTAGGTTTTTATATCTTTCAGCTTTTCTTCTATATTTACTATTTATTTTTCTCCCTTGTGGGTATTTTGGTGAGTTTCTTACTTTTTCTTTCATTCAGTGATTTCTTCTTCCACTATATCTGTTCAGTGATATATTCCATCCATTTACCCCATTATTTATTTCAGTTATTACACCTTGTGTACCAAGTATTTCCTCTTGGTTCCTTTTTAGTGATTTTGTGATTTTCTTCAAACTAACGTCTCTATTTATTTCCTTAATTAAATTTATTTTAAAATCTTGGACCATCTATTTCTCTTGATCTCTTCCAATACTTCAGATCTTTAACTTCCTACTTCATATGAACTTGCTTTAACTGTCCTCGTTCTCATTTCTAATTCCACCTGTTCCAGCCTTCTGTCTCCTAAAACAACATTGCAGTCATTCTTGATTTCTCTTATCTTCTAATAACTCACATTTATTTTTTCAGAAAATTCAGTTGGATCTTTCTTCAAAACTATCCAGAATTGAACCATTTTCTACTACTTTCTCTGAATCAAGACATCATCAGTTAACCTCAAGATTATGGCAGTAGTCTCCTAACTGGTCCCTGTTTTTACCATACCCTCCATCAGTCTTCCTAACATAACAGCTTACCAAGTCCTATGAAGAAAACAGAAATTAGATTATTTTAGTCCTTCACTCAAATTCAGTTACAATCAGCCAGTGGGGCTGGAAGAGTGCTGGTTTCCCAGTCTGTCTTTATTCACACTAGGAGAACTTTTGTGTTGATCTAATATTACCTTTACTTTGGAAAAAGGCTAGCATTGTTGCTACTGGATTTTTGTGATGAGGGGGCAGAAAATGATATTCCCAAGGTTACAGAGGAAAGGCTGGGGCAGGCCTTAAAACACTTTACTGCCATGTGAAAGAGAAAAGCCTCTCAAGCCCAGGAGCTGGTCTGGTACTATAACTAGGCCTCGCTCTTCTCCTGTTGAACATAAATCATTTCATGGAACACTAACATTAAATAAGGCCACTGGACCCTGATGGATCAAGACAAAAAGACCATAATCATATCTGAACACAGATAAAACAAGAACATTGCCCAGGCCACAAAATACCAAACACGCTGTCTCCCAGGTAATATGAGTGACTTTTACTTCTTTACCAAATTCAGCTTTAGCCTCAATCAAACTTTCTCTCTTAGATATGACTTATTAAGGTACTGAATCATGTAACCTCTATCTCCTTACATCATCTAATCCAGAGAAAAGCACCTCTTCCTATACCCTGCCCAAATGATCTAACACAGAACCAAATCTTCTACTAATTCCTTTCTAATACTTTTGTACTGAGATGTTCTCCAGTTCCCCATGGCACAAATCCTTCTTCACGGAGGTTGTCTGACTTGAACAGCTACAGGTGTCTCTTAATGATCTTTGGCTGGAAGGCATTGACACCCACCTCTTTTCATATTGAAGCCTCAGGAAGGCAGTTCTCTAGCCAGTAAAGTGCTGGAAAATATTTTAAAATGGGCTCTTAAAAATTTTTCTGATTTGCAGTGTTTGTTGTAATTATTTCCACCATGGGTAATTTAAAGCTATGAGAAATTTATTTGGCTCTTAAAATCCTTGGAATTCCACTAATCAGCTATTGCTGGCTGGTATAAATGGCTACAAGGCACAACTGCCTTTAGCCATCATGTACTCACAGACTGTATTTTTACTTCCTAAAATCCATGCATCCCTGCAGATTCTACAGTTTCTCCACGGTAACTGGAAGGGCAAGAAAGCAGCATCCTTCAACTGCTCACACTTCCAACACTAACTAGAAAGCCTGAAATTTAGTTTTTTCTCAAGTGGCCACATGTGCAGGGGTTCACAAAATGAAAATCAACCATTGACTTAAAATATATATTGGCAATTACTTAAAGAAAAGGAAAGCCTTTTGAACTTAATGGAGAATAACTTCTACAGATAGATCTCATTTTCCATTCAAGCTTCATCATACCAAATGGCACAAATCATTATGTATGATATCGAAGGCAAATATTTTAAATCTATTTTGTCATTGACTTTCATTAATACTACTTGAGAGCTGTCTTTAAAGGGAAGTAATTTTCTCTTAAGGCACAGACATAATGATGCTTAAATGTCACATGTAAAAGAAGAAGTTAATATTACTTGAATCATTTATAACTTTAATATTCAAACACACCGTAAATTGCAAGATCTGAGCTGAAATGTAAAACCCCTTGTCACAAACTGCCTTCCTTTAGTGTTCCTAAAGCATCTATATGGTAAGATTTTGACAGCAGCCTGTCTGTTTTTGAAACTTGGAAAGCATACAAATTGGGTGAACTTAAATTACATAAGCTCTCTCTTCCTCAGTTTACTGTAAAATGAATGTGAAGTGAATAGGACCTACCTCACAGAGTGGTGGTGAGGGCTAACTGACTTCACATATGCAAGTTGTCTCCAAAGTGCCTAGCACATAATAGGAGGTTATAAGCATGTGACTACTGTATTTTCTTATTATTCTATGACTCCAGCACACAACATAATTATACATTCAAATATGCACATTTTATGTAATTAGGCATTGTACAATAATAGCAATAATTTTTAGGGGAAAGCTTATATGCATAGTATTGAAAATCTGCTCCTAGATGTGCACATTTCCAACAGAGAATATCCTGGAAATAAAGAGTTACAAGATAATAATATTCACAGAACTGTATGGATGTTAGTTATTTGGGAGGAGAAAGTTATATTATTCAATATGTTTTAAAATAGAAGTCATAAAAAAGAATAAAATAATCATTATAACTGTGTTTCAGTATTGGTGTATTTTGTTTAAGTTGAAATAAAAGCTATTTAAAACTTTAAAAGTGTGAAATTACCCTTGCCCTTTGAAATGGTAGTTTAATGTAAATGTAAGAATTAAAAGGTGACTAACCATGTATTACTTTTTCATATTTGTCAGCTTAATCCAGTTGGGTGGTTTAGAAATTCTGTCACAGATGTCTGAAATTGTTAAAATTAGCATGCTTTATCTGCAGAATGCAGAATGTTCGTTTACATAAAATTGGTTCATTTCTAACACAATGTAGCTATAAAATTATGTTTTTATAAAATATATTTAAAGTAATTTTCTGGCAGAATTATTTGAGGGGAAAACTCATAGCATTTCTGATATATTCACCATGATTCACCATCCCAGCAGTGCCAAATCCACAGTCTTACCTATTCATCATAGTTATTGAATCCTGTTTTAAAGGGAAAGATTATTATTACTATGAAAACAGGGTGAAGTATTAAGATTTATCAGCAACGTAAGTAACTGGGTTAGGCTGCTTTCGTTGAATATTTCTCTGTCTATCCATTTTCTAGAATATCCATTTCAAAAGGTATCATGGGCTTTTATTATGTGAGACACTTCTAAGTATTTTGAGCAATGGGGTGTTCAGTCGTATGAAAATTAAGTAATTTTGTAAACTTGTCTCTTTTTAATAAAAAAAATTAAAAATAAAAGTGATCAAGAAGCAGAAATATGTACTATATTGACACAGATCAGAGAAAAATAGAGAGAGAGAGAGAGAGACTGGGAGGGAGGAATTGGAATAAAAGTAGGAAAAGAGCAAAGAAAAAGGTGAAATTAATTTCAGTTTAAAAAATTTATAAGTGAAAATACAGTTTTAACAATTAGTATAGAATTTATGCAGGAAAATCTTTCAACCAAAATCTTTAGAGATTATGTTCACAAATGGTTTGATTTTACTTTTTAAAACCAAAAATTAATACCAGAGTAAGATAAATATGTAAATTTATCCCTATATTAGTGTCTGAGTTATATTCCAAACCTAAGATTTTCTGCTTTCAATCCATTTTCTTTTAAGACTCTGCTCAAGTACCTCACAGCCATATAGGCCCCTTCTAAGTAGTCCTCTTTGCCTATGAGCCCTGTTGAGGCACCAGCAAGAGTTGATTAGCTCATGGATAGACACTTGACCCAAGGGCAGCCAGTCCATAAAGTATGAAATTATCATTGAAGAGAAACCTGGTTTGAATAGCTTTGCCAGAACAACGAACAGCAGGGCCACTTTGAATCTTACTCTTAAAAATTTGAATAGGTAAATACGGGTAATATTGTAGATTTAGCAGTGACGATTAAACTGCAAAGTCATGAAGTAGAAAATGGCATGAGGAAGATGTAATAGCCAAAACGTTGACTAAATCAGATTTGAAGAAGCAGAAGCAATTATGTAAAGAAAATACACAACAAAGGGTGGCCACTTTAGTAGTCAGAAAATAAGTGTACAAACAAAGATAAGATATATATGAGAGGGGGCAAAGTTACATTAATGTTAGAAACTACTGTGCAAAATCACATACTTCTTGACTGTACTCCTTATTCTCCAGTCCTGTTTTGTTTTCTTTCACTCCATTTATCTTAATTTAAATGCAATGTATTTTACTAATGTGTATTTTGTTTATTTCTTGTACTGGAATATAAGTCCCATGAAGGCAAGTTTGTGGGTTGGTTTTCCCCACAAAATCCAGAATAGTGTCGGGAATATAGTAAGTGCTCAAAAAAATAATATAAATAATAAAAATATAAATATATATAAATATAATAAAGTAGATGAATGAATACCATTCTGATTTTAATAGTTCTAAGTCTAACTTTGTTTGCATTTGTTTGTTTATTTGTAGGGGGTTTACTTTTAAGAATGTTCCTAAATTACATTAAATAATTCTGCATGACATTAATTACACATACACACACACATGCACACACACACATATACAGACACTACTATCTGGAATATTTCCACTTCCCCAGGGGAAATTATTTCAAAGTTTTAAAAATCATATTTGTTTGTTGCTTACACTCACCTATCTAAATAATACTAAATAAAAGTTTTATATTCTTCCTTTTTTTGGTTTTGCAATTTTAGGTATTATTTATTGACTTCTAGTCATGGACACTCTTTTTACCATCACTTATTTATTTTGCTTCTTCCTGTGGAATAAATAATTATATCTTTCAATTCAACTTTCTATTAAACTTTTAGTAAATTTCTGGCATAATTTTTTTCCCCAAGAGTTGTTTCTGTTCTCTGAATACTTCTTTGAAAATCACCTTGTTCAAAATATGGAGAAATAATAAGCAGATTACAAATAAAAGTTAAATAACTACAAATCAGTGGTTTTCAAGCTGTATACAGGTTGGAATGGGGGGTAATCTGGGACTCTTTCTGCTCAGACTTCCTCTTATCTCCGTCAGTGTCCCCTGAAACATTTGAGGTCCCTAGGTGACCTCACTTGGGTTTCAAAAGAAAGATTCTGAAGAAATAATGATATAATTATAAACCTATACAAATAAATTTTGTAGAATATTTAAAGAAAAAACATTTCTTGTGAAATAAACATACCGTTCTTTTAGAAAGTTAATATAGTATCAAAATAATACATTCAGATTTAATAATGTGCCCTATCTTTTGAAAACATGCAATTAAAAGAAATGCATGACAATAATACTGTAGTTAAAATTAATTCTGTAAGAATGGTAGTGAAATTGCAATAAAATTACAAAGCTTTTAGATTTGTTTCTAAGCAAGATATTGGATTCTGTACTTTTTCATGACTTCTCACTCTACATGGAAGCTTTTTCACATTTAATATTTTTATTATTATCTCCAAACTATTAAATCCCATCTTTTAAGTCCTGACCTTCTGCAGTAAAAAGACCTTAAAGAAAGATTTGAATTTGTATATGTGGAGATAGTAACAGAGCATTTCATGTGAGTGGAAAGATTTCAGTTCCAAGGCCCTACAAACTCATCCCACTTATCCAAACTTATTTCCTTAATTATTCCTTGTCACAAACCATAATAAAGACAGATCTAGATGGACGATGCTCCTCTTATCCTCTTTTAAAAGGCATTCTTTGTAGAGGTTTTTAATCAGCTTCCCACTAGGCCCCTTTCTTTTATTTGTTTGGCCTTCATTTGTTTTTTGATATAACATATAACAATTTGGGTATTATGCTTAATGGAGATTTCTAGATTATCTTGTAAAATCAGAGATTCTGGCTACATAGGACATGCATTTCCATAGTGAGTGACTGACTGGGGCCTGAGTGCCAGCTTTCTCCTTTACCCCAGGAAAAGGCATGAGCTGTACAGTCTCCACCATTAACAACACATGTTCACAAGATCTACCTCCCTGTGGTGGCTTCACTATATACACCTCCTAGCTGCTCCTGTAGGCACTTGGCACAGCTGTAAATCTTAATCTAAATCTTTGATTTAAAATATTTGTAAATTGAGAGCTAGAAAAGTTAAATTACTTTGTGCCTATTTTAGAGAACTGGACAGTGAGTTAGAAATTAGAGCTCCTGAACCCCAAACTTTAATATTTATTGGATAGAATTTCATCTTGTTGAAATATAATAATTGTACTTTATTAAAATTAGTACTTTATTTGAATCTTTACATGTGATGAATTCTCTTCTTTAGACCAGTAAGTGGAATTCAGTAATTTTCACATATACAATAATTCTCTGCTAAATTTTGTACATTTTCCTGCTGGATTCAGAGTAATCTAAAATAAAAAAGTCAATAAAATAAGACAAATATGTATGTTGGGTGTGAGTTAAGTCCCAAAATAAACTTTATTATCAATAATATATTAATTATAACAGAGAGCAAAATATCAATGAAAATATGACTTTTTTTGATTCTACAATGTTGTTCAAATTCAATTACATAATGAATCAGATAACTTTGATCCTTCTAATTTTCTTTCCATCAAAAGTTTCCTGATATTTTCCAGTAGGAAAATCTATTGTTTATTTAGAATCATGGTTATTCCACTGTGTTGTTTGCAACTTTTTCATGTGCTTCCTCACTCTGTTTCATTATAGTACAAGAAATGAGCCAAAATGAGGGAAAGGGTGATATAAATTTTGAGGCCATATTAATTTAGGGTGATTACTCTGTGTTTCATTTTGAACAGGTTTTAAAATGAAGACATTTGCATTTTTACTTTTCAAATACATTTTATCTTTTCAAATATACTGAGTAACTGGATTTTATTAGCATGAAGTAAAAAGATATTTTAAGAAGGCATAGAAGTAATTGATTTGCATTTTAGTGATATCAGAGGTTTAAAAGATTGCATTTTACTTCTATAATAAACGCACAATTTCATACAAACAGTAAAGAATCAGAGATTTTTCCCAACAATCACACTGAATTGTTTGAAAACTTTACTGTTATGAAAATTAGTTGTACATTGTGTAAAAGACATTTGAATCTCTATTTTTCATAACTGTATATTTATCTGGATGTTGGATAACATCTATAAAAGCAAAACAAAAAACAGGCAAAATTCTGTGTATTTGGGTATCAATGATTACATACATTTAGCAAATTACAGGGTACTAGTTTGGTAATACACATTGTTTTGTGTTTTGTGTTCAAAACTTCGACCAAGATGGTTCTTTATTCCTACTGTTATTGTAGAAGTGTCTCTAGAATTGGGTGTGATGACTTTGGATAATTTCACTATATAAAACTCAGTATAAGTAAGATGAAGTTGCTGGTGTTACTTCCAAGCATCATATAATTTTCTACATCATGGAATCTATTTTGGGGGAGAGGGTTGACCATTAGTAATAACGTGTTATATTTTTATGTGATATCCTTTGTGCTAAACATATTTCAAATTTCAGCAAAGTCACGTGCTAGCTTTGTGACTGTCCTCTAGAATCTCTGAAAATCATTTCTCTCATTTGTAAAACTGGAATAATAATATCTACTTCTCAACTTATTTGAGGATTACTTTAAGGTATTTTTAATAAGAGTATTAAAATGGAATGGACACATAATAAATAATATCCTTACCACAGAATAATTTTCACATCTTTCTTAGATATATGTATAGGCTCAAAAGTCTTCAATGATTATAAAATAGATCTACATCTCAATTGTAAAGAAGCCTTTAGATAAAGATTTCATAATTTCCTTTGACGTAAACATTTCTTTCTAAATGTATGAGATATAATAAAGGCATCTAACATCAGGCGACTATTTTCACCTGTTGGGCCATATTTTACATTTTTAAATACTTATGTTCTCTTTCACATATTACTTCTTTTCTGAATTTTTAATTTGGGTCATAAGACTAAAAAGGGAAAGAAATGTTCCTTACTTAATGAGATAGAAATTAATAAAGTATATACATATTGAAGAATTTGGTTTTCTTTTCTTTTTGGAAAACCTATACACCAAAGTCAACTGAGGATGGGCACATATATCTTTACCAAAAATGGCTCTTGAGCAGTTTGACTAGAGGACATTTTCAAGGCAGCAAATCGATCAAAGCAGTTATTTTCCCCAGATTTTAACACAAAGCAACATCAAATAACTTTGTTTTGCTGGTTTAATTTTCTTGTGTGCTTTGAACTAGAAGTAAAATATATTGACTGAGGCTTTGTGTCCTCAAGTAAAATTATGAGTCTTTGCTCCAGAATCCACTTGAAGAAACTCATGAATAGTTGAAGAAAACATAGATGAAAGTATTTTTCTTGCTTCTCTACTTAGTCACATTTTTGTAATCTTGAATTTTTAGAGCTTCAGGCAGATAATCAAAATATCTCTGGCCTATCTGTATGGCTAGCCTATCATTTATATATTTATTCAAACAATGTGAGTTTCATATAAAAAAAACTTAAATGCTCTTTAGTTATGTAGTCCATTTTAGCAAAAGTCTACATAATAAAGAGCATGTAGATTTTAAAATATATTAGAAAATTTCCAGAGATCATCTGAATTTTTCACTTAACTGTCCATATGTGGAGGCATATTTTCTCAGGATTTTATTTTACCTTGTGCCAAATATTGCCAGTTATCTGGTTTAAGAAATGTTATGACTATGACTGATTATTACTAAATTTATTTGTACTAACGAACTTGTGATCATTTTAAATGGTTATATTATTCTTTATATTTATACTATTTAATTCATGATTTTATTTTTAGTTTTAATACTATCATTATTTATAATATTAAAAATAGCCATATTTATGAAAGAGAGAAAAGAATTTTACTTCTCTAGTAATAGTGTCTTGGGAAAGTGTTATAGGCTCATGGGATTGAGTATTATTATTTTCCATGCCAATTTTAAGTACTGGGAGAACAAAAATCAGCAATTAAATTTGCTTCCTTACTTATGATGTTTTTTGAAATAGTCTGAATCTCTATTTTCTTACACTGATTGTGGGAATTGCATGTGTTGAATTCTAGGCAACAGGTTATGTGGGGATAATAGGAGACACAGGAGTGTGTGAATTTCCTATCTGAATTCCCAATTGCAGTCACTTATTTAGGGGTTGTTGTAGTGACAATAGAAAGAGCTAAATTGATGTGTTGGAAGATCATTGACTTGGGAGTGTCAGGAGCTCTTCCTCATGTATGGAGTTGTGACAAACATGTTTTTTTGCTAGAACATATGCCCATCCATCTTGTGCCCCTTAAAATAATTCTTCAAATTTATTTAGAGCCTGTCTAAAAAAAATTAAATATAGTTCAGGAACATATAATATCATCATTTACATACTATCTTTTGGTAGAAAAATTAACTGCCTTGGTGCATGATAAAGCTGATAATGACTAGATTAAATAAAATGATCAGGATCTCTCAGGAAGTCAGTAATTGGATAAAAATATGAATTAATTTTCAAACTGATCATCTATATCATTAAATAGCACTGACCAAGGTCCTGTAACTCAGGTGAAAATCACAGATTTCAATGAACTTTGCTATGAGACTCTATTGAATTTCCATGTATTTTTCACTTATAGAAAATTGCCTTAACCCTTTATTTTATTTTGCATACGAAATCTTTATGTTTCTAAGTAACTTACTAATGCTTAAAAACAGTTGACCAAAAAAATGTCCATTTACTTATTACAGTGATGTAATTTTTCAGTTTTTTTTAAAAGATAGCATTGGAAATTTTAACTTTTATTTCCTATTTCTGACAGACTAAAATGCAGATACTGAAAAAATAATTGATAGATCTAGCCTCCTATTCCTACATTACTCATTCCACAATGAAAGGGTTGTTTTAAGTGCCTAGAATGGACAATGAATAGAACAGACAAAAATTCATCCCAATTCAGAATTTACATTCCAGAATGAGAAAACAGGTACTAAAAAAGAAAGTGAGTAATTATATATTAAATAAATGGTGATAAAAGCTTTGGAGGTAAAGGGTTTTGAGACTGCCTGGAAAGGGTGGTGGAATTTATTACTTTTTTCAAATGACCATTGAAAGCAGGGTATTTGAGGAGAGAACTAGAAGAAGTGAAGGAGTTATCCACAAAGGTACCAGAGTAAAGAAATTACAGAAGATAAAATCAGACTCAGAGTCTCAGGCCAAAGCAGTAAAAGAATAAAGAACCCAGTGTCTAGAGCAGAGTAGCTTAGGCAGTAACGGTGGGAGATGGAAATGGTGGGCAAATCCTTTGGGGTTTAATTGTCATTGTAAAGACAATTTTTTTTTTTTAAGGTGTGCAGCCAGTGGCGAGTTTTAAGCTGTTGAGTAACAAGATCTTGTTACATTGTTAAAAGAGCACCTTGTCTGCTCTATTGTAAATAGGCTGGTCACTGGCAAGGCAGGGTTAGAAGCAGGAAGTTCAGCTCTTTTAAAATTCTGGCAAGACATGATGGTACCTAGGAGTGTGGAATAGGTGGGTTATGGCTGTGTTTGTAGGGTTTGATGTACATTAGATGTGGAGATGTCCCACAAACACTGAAGTCAAGAGTGACTCCAAGATTTGGGCAGAGCAACTAAAAAATAGAAGGTCAGCTGACTTCAACTTTGAAAGAAGAGAAAACAGCAGTTTGATTTTGGACATGTTAAGTGTGGGATTCCCGTTATATATTTTGCAAGTGGAGTTTCAAGCCTGAGTTTGAGATTCAGTTTAAACTTTAGAGGAGAGGTACAAGCTGAGGATGTAATTTAGTTTTCATCAGTGCATAGATGCTATTCAAAGCATGTGACCAAATGAGATCATCTAGACAATTGGTGTAACTACAAAAGAAAGGAGATCCAAGCACTCTTTTGAGATCAAGGAGATGATAATAACTAGCCATACAACTGTAACAGCAACAAATACAGAGACTGAGAATTACTAGGGAGCTGGTAGGAGAATCAAAATGAATCTGGGTAACTGAGCCACATTTTACATTAATGGAAAGATTAAATCCCCTGAGTAATCATTTCTTTTTTTTAAGAGATCATTATTGGAGTATAATTGTTTCACAATACTGTCTTAGTTTCTGATGCACAACAAAGTGAATCAGCCATATGCATACATATGTCCCCATATCCCCTCCCTCTTGAGCCTCCCTCCCACCCTCCCTATCCCACCCCCGTAGGTGGTCACAAAGCACGGAGCTGATCTCCCTGTGCTATGCGGCTGTTTCCCACTAGCTATTTTACATTTGGTAGTGTATATATGTCGATGCTACTCTCACTTTGCCCCAGCTTCCCCCTCCCACCCCATGTCCTCAAGTCCATTCTCTATGTCTACCTCTTTATTCTTGCCCTGCAACTAGGTTCATCAGTACCTTTTTTTTTTTTTTTTAGATTCCATATATATGCATTAGCATACAGTATTTGTTTTTCTCTTTCTGACTTACTTCACTCTGTATGACAGACTGTAGGTCCATACACCACACTACAAATAACTCAGTTTTGTTTCTTTTTCTGGCTGAGTAATATTCCATTGTATCTATGTGCCACATCTTCTTTATCCATTCATCTGTCAATGGACATTTAGGTTGGTTCCATGTCCTGGCTATTGTAAACAGTGCTGCAATGAACACTGTGGTACATGTCTCTTTGAACTATGGTTTTTTAAGAGTATTTGCCAAGTAATGGAATTGCTGGGTCATATGGTAGTTCTATTTTTAGTTTTTTAAGGAAACTCAACACTGTTTTCCATAGTGGTTGTATCAATTTACATTCTCACCAACAGTGCAGGAGGGTTCCGTTTTCACCACACCCTTTCCAGAATTTATTCTTTCTAGATATTTTGATAATGGTCATTCTGACTGGCGTAAGGTGATACCTCATTGTGGTTTTGATTTGCATTTCTCTAATAATTAGTGATGTTAAGCATCTTTTCATGTGGCTCTTGGCTATCTGTATGTCTTCCTTGGTGAAATGTCTATTTAGGTCTTCTGCCCATTTTTTTTTTTTTTTTTTTGGCGGTATGCAGGCCTCTCACTGTTGTGGCCTCTCCTTTTGTGGAGCACAGGCTCCGGACGCGCAGGCTCAGTGGCCATGGCTCACGGGCCCAGCCGCTCCGCGGCATGTGGGGTCTTCCCGGACCGGGGCACAAACCCATGTCCCCTGCATCGGCAGGCGGACTCTCAACCACTGTGCCACCAGGGAAGCCCCATTTGTGTAACTTTTGAAATATGCTGACTTTGCTTCCCTTTTGGCCTTCCATATAAATTTTAGAATCAGGTCATCATGTTTCTTACAGAACTCTTAATATTTTTATTAAAATTGGATCAAATCTGTTATCAAATTATATAATACATTATATATATATACTTATATATATATATAAGTATATTATATATACTTCATTATAGTATTTACTTTTCCTATCTGGAACATATCTCTCAGTCTTATATACATTTATATACTTTACATTTTTCTCTTTACCACCAAGCATCCAAGAGAAAATATTGCGCACATCCACATTGACTTTCTGTCTTTCAAAATAATCTCTTCCCCAATTGCCACCATATCCAAATGGTCAGGGACTCATGCTGATAGAATTTCAAAATTTATCCAAAATTTGACCACTTTCCATTACCTCTGCTGCTACCATAAATCACATCCATACTGGATTATTGCCAATAGCCTTTTAAATGATCTCCCTGCTTTCACTCTTGCTTCTGTATGTTAAAATAAAATTTAGATCATGCCACTCCATTGTTATAAATCCTTTAATGCTAAAATAGCCTACAAGGTCCTCTACCATGACATCCTGTTATTATTCTGATCTTTCATCTATTGTTTGCCACCATGCTCTTTCTGTCCCAGTACTCTGGCCTTCTTGGATAATTCTACTTCAGGACCTTTGCACATACAAATCTCTCTGCCTTGGATGTTCTTACCCTTACAATCTCCAGTTCTTATTGATATTTCAACTTATCCATGAGGTCTTCACTGATCTCCCCATTTAATTTACAAAGCTCTCACAAATGTTATTTCTTGCTGCTAATCTATCGTTCTCCACAGACTTATTAACATTTCATATGCTGTATGTTTCATTGACTTACTTTCTGAGTGAATATAAACTCTGTAATGCCAGAAATCTTTGTCAATTTTTTTAAGGCTCTACCATTGGAGTAGAGCATTACTTTACTCAGTATAATTCCAGACACATAGCAGGAATCCTATGAATATTTGCTGAATGAACAAATAAATGAATAAATAAATTCACAAATAAATGGCTATTCTAGATATTTCTAAATCTTATCAAATAGTGATTATCTTGGCAAAGAAATTAACTATGGCATTTGCTTCTTCATTAACATTTTTATATACAGTCAATAAACAATATATTTTCAATGAATATCAAATCTTTTGTACAACTTACACAGTAAATTGGACTCAAGATGTGATGTGATCACAATGTGCATCCTTGTCTATTTATTTTAACCTGTGCTTTCACTTAATCTACTAGAGTAGCTGTATATTTCTGGTCACAAAAATCTTCTCCTATGCTTCTATACAGCCTCACCATTTATTTATTTATTTTTTAATTTCCTCTTCTTCTTTCAGACTCATCCATCTCCTTTGAAATATTCCACCATGCCTGTTTACCTTATAGTGTAAAGACATGAGTTCCACTGATTAAAAATATCTTTATTATACCAATAAATCCAAGCCTAATCTTTCTTGTTATCTTTCTGAATTTATTATTAGATCCCAATAGTTATCCTGATACATTCATTTATTTTTTTCACAAAATATTTTAAAGACATTGAAAGTTACATCAGCATAAAACCATCTCAGGTTACCCCTATGGTTAAGAAACATCAAAACCCAAGAGGAATGATTCTAAACACACATAAAATAGTAGAGTCACTGACCTTCGCACAGTGGACAAGGCTTTCAGTCCTTACCATACTGGAGGTTTTCTTTCTGAAACAAAGCGGGGAAAAGGCAATATATGGGCCCAGTGTCTTTTCCAAGATGTACAGCTGTCAATTACCCTTTTTCAGAAGGTTTGTAAGAAGAGAAGTCACACCTTTAAGGGCTAACATTGCAAAAACCTGTCTAAAATTAGACAATAGCTAGAAGATAACTAGCTCTATATTTTGAAATATTGGTTTTAAAGTAAAACTGAAAATTTCTGTTTGTATCAAAGTTTGTCTAATAACAATGACTATAATAATAGCAGCTAACATTTATAGAACACTTGCTTTGTGCAGGCAGTGTCCAAAGCATCTTACATATATTAGTTTTTGTCCCTGCTCACCTAAGGATGATTTGTTTTTTACATGTTGAGATATTAATTCATTTAAAGACAGAGTGTGGCAACTCTAAAAGCTGAAAAATTATTATTGAGCCTTTTGTGAATGCAGGAAATGAACCCAAATGATTAAGAATTTTATCCCTGTCATTCCTTCTCCTTTGTAATTCATTTGAAACTATCATTAATGCAAATGACTCCATCACTGAAAATCTTTAAAAACTGAATGCAAAGGAAATAGTTGTTAATTTGTTGATTTCCCATGTTTTGGAGAGTCTTTTTCTGGATACAAAGATATAAATGCTTTTGTATCTGCATATACCTTATTAAATTTGGCATGAGAGACAGAGCAAGAACACAATAAACTTAATGCAAAGGAAGGAGAAAAAATGCCATGAAGTAAATGGAAAAAAATATATACTCCAGGAGGACACAGTATGAGACTGGAAAATATCAGCATTATTTAGTTAGAGCTGATAAAGAGAAAGGTAATATGTGGATAAAATTTTGAATAATGATTCATTTTTGGTATTAATGGGAAGAAGATATGTCTCCTTACAAAATTCAGAAATACAAAATGGATTTAAAGTAGAGTGAGAATATAAATTCTGCTGAAAAATGAGTAATACTTCAAAAGTTTATAAATACAATTTAAGAAGGAGGAAATAAGAACTTGAAAACCATGTTTGTTGATTACGAGTAATGAAATCATAAACATATTAGAACACCTACAATCAGATGCATTGAAATTCAATATTTATGGGGCATACTCACCCTAATGATCACCTAGGACAACATTCTTATGAAACTTGAGATATAGGACTGGTAGATGACTGAATTGTGAGGCTTCCTCTCTTAGAAATTTCAGAAAGATATATGAGACACTTAACAATGAGAATAGCATCCATTAGGGAGTGCCAATCTTGCGCTAAAAATTTTCATGGATGAAGAGAGCAGACTAAACCACGGGAGCTATTCGTAATTTTTATTTATTTATTTTACTTATTTTAGTTTTGGCTGCATTGAGTCTTCATTGCTGTGTGTGGGCTTTCTCTAGTTGCAGCGAGCAGGGGCTACTCTTTGTTGTGGTGTGTGGACTTTTCATCGTGGTGGCTTCTCTTGTTGCAGAGCATAGGTTCTAAGCACATGGGCTTCAGTAGTTGTAGCATGCCGGCTCAGTAGTTGTGACTTGCGGGCTCTAGAGTGCAGGCTCAGTAGTTGTGGTGCATGGGCTTAGTTGCTCCATGGCATGTGTGATCTTCCTTGACCAGAGATCAAACCTGTGTCCCCTGCATTGGCAGGCAGATTCTTAACCACTGCGCCACCAGGGAAGCCCAACTATTGGTAAATTTAACATTAAAGAGTATGTTCTAAATAAAACACACATATTTTTTAATATTACTTTTCTAAATATGAGAATATGTGATTTTAACTACACATTGGAAGATGAGGAGTCAACACTCAGTATCCTTTTATTTAACTCAGAAGTTGATGCTTATTGTTTTACTTTTCCCAGAACCTATTACTTCCTTCTGTTTGTCCATACTCTACTTGCAGCTAGAGGTCACAGTGAAAGTTGAGAAACTCTCACTTCCATATCTACTAAAAGGCAAAAAAAAAAAAAAAAAAAAATTCAAAGTTGAGAAATTACAATCTTTCTTTTGCACTTTTAAAATTGTTTTTTGGGAAAAAAAGGTGTCCCTCTATTTCTGTTTGCTAAGCATGCAAATGAGAGATGATGTCCATTTATTGGGAAGAAAACCGGTGAAGGTGAATGAAGCTGTTCACATGGTGAAAAGGAAAGACCAGGAATGAAGAGAGATTCATAAGCAATACTATTTTCCAGGAATCTCTTCCCTTGTTGATGCTTTGATTTCCGTTCACTTAAGACTATGAAATACGCAGCACTCAGTTTATAAATCCCCTTTTCTGGACTAAGCTTTTACAAGTACTGTTTTTCATCTCATTATGATTCTCTCCATTAATTCAAGTATGACATTTTTGACTTATCATAGCCATGTGAGTCTCCCTCACAGCCACATGAAAATTATGTGTGTAGAAAAATATGAAACCAGGAAAGAAGGGTAAATAACCAATGTGAAGAAAAAAAAATTTCATCATTTTTCTGTTATTTTTAATTTGCATGTGTGTGCATGTGTTTTGTGAGGCTTTGCAAATAAAGGAACAGATTATAGAATCATAGAATCAAAGAATATTTAAACCAAAGGCAACACATTAGAGCGTTTACTCTAAGTCCATAATTTTAACTGGATGATAAAGATAAAATATTTGAACAAGATTTTCTAGGCTACATCTGACTGAGTAACAGAGAAAAGGGGCAGAATCAAATAGCATTCAAAATGTAGTAACCTTTGAAAAGGTGAATGAATTGGCAAATTAATATTTTGTGGGGTTCAGGTACAAAGGGTACCTTATGGATGTAAAAACATATTTAAAAATTATGTTCATTGGTCTCATAATATTTTTACTTGACAAGTATAAGTAAAACTAATTTCTTAGCATCACAAGTATTCAAAATTTATCTTTTCTTTCACTTGATGTTTTCTACAAGTATGATTCAGTATTTCACTCTTTTACTATTAGATTCAAAAATAAAGTAGATTTTAATAAGCCACACTGTGAATTGCTAACTCCTGGGAAAATTTTTCTGTACTGATGTTGGGATCTTTGACATTTCCCCCAAGTGAAAATTCATCATTTCTTTAAAATAGTTTTTCTTAATAGAAATGTATCTTGGCCTATAGCATTTTACACACAAAAATGATGTATCCTTTAACATTTTTGTAACCTTGAACTTCTTTAGAAAATAAGAGAAATGCAAATGTTTCATACTGAAAGCTGACAATAGATATTTAAAAATTCCTGAATACCAGGCCAAATATGTTTAGCTTTCAATGATAAAAAAAAGTGAGGGTTTTAAATAAATTTTAAGTGAAGGAACTGATAATTCTCCTTTGCTCCCCGAAATATCTGCCATAGACGATTTTTAGCTCTATGTTCAGAAAACATATTAAAATGGGTAATAAATCACATCACTATTTCTATGTATATATTATAAAATCTAGGGCTTCCCTGGTGGCGCAGTGGTTGAGCGTCCGCCTGCCGATGCAGGGGACGCAGGTTCGTGCCCCGGTCCAGGGGGATCCTGCATGCCGCGGAGCGGCTGGGCCCGTGAGCCATGGCCGCTGGGCCTGCGCGTCCGTAGCCTGTGCTCCGCAGCGGGAGAGACCACAGCAGTGAGAGGCCCGCGTACCCGCCCCCGCGCCAAAAAAAAAATATATAAAGTTTCTAAAGTATAAGGCCAGCCCTTAATTTTAAGAGTTGGCCATTGACACTATTATTTCTGTTCCTTAATCATTTATTTATTGACTGCACAGCTATTAGGTGTCTAACACTATGCTAAGTCCCAGAGATGGAAACCAGCAGGACAAAATGGAGGTATATTATCCATTGGAAGTGTATAAAAAATGGTAGCATCCTGGTCTAGAATGGGTCAGGCCAGGCTTCCTGTAAAAATGAAGTCTAAGCAGAATTACAGGAAAGCAGTTTGACAAGTAAGAGCGCAGGAGAGGAATTACTAGAAGATTTAGTAGGTACACAAATAATGGTCCCAGGAAACACCATGTTAGAAGATTAAGATACAGGAAATAATTTGGCTCACCTGAAAAAACTGTAAGAATACAAACTAACAGGAGCTGAGAAAAAAAGGGAAGATCGGGAAGAAAAGACCTGGCGCACAACATAGTCAAGGATCACATTCTGAAAGTTTTATAAACAACAATAGGACAATACAAACATAATCTTATCTAGGGTTGTGACATGATGAGGTTTATGTTCTGGGGAAGTATCCAAGATGTTTCTTAAATTATTCACAATCCATACCACAGCTCCCTCCTTTCTAATAAATCATTTCTTTCTGTGGCAGTTCATTATTTCTGATTGTGTCCAGCACGTTTTGCATATTATGTTTTGTGTCTATTAGGTTTGTCTAGAACCTATGGAAAGCACTGATTTTTTTTTTAATTTTAGCAAGCAATCTGGCCACAAGTTGGCAACGGGCCTTCTGTAGACTGTAGTTCTAATATCAGTTCAGTTTTCACAGCTTTCCCATCTTATTCAGATCTGCCCCTGCACATGTTTTCTATAAAAATATCTGTCTTTTTCTTATTGACTTACAGGAAATTTATATATATATTGGATATATTTTGCAAATATCTTCTACTCTCTGAACTTGTTTTTACCTCTCATTTGATATCTTTCAATGAACACATATTCTTGACTTTAAAAGAGTCCACTTTATCAATATATTTTATGATTTGTGTTGTTTGGGCCCGGCTTAAGAAAACTTCTTTGATAAAGAACATCTACAAAAATCTACAACTAACATCACACTTAATGGTGATAAACTAGATGCCTTTTCTCAAAATGCCTTTTCATTTGTTAATTACAGACATCAAAAGTCTTAAATTCGCAATCTGAAAATCAATCTTTGTAGGTGAAACAACTGTTCCATATAACAACCTATAAGAACATTTATATACATATCTCAGGCTTGATAAATATCTAATCAACAAACTGATTTAAAGTTTATTGGGAAAGGCAAAAGACCTAGAAGAGCCAGCACCACAAGGAAGAAGAACAAAGTTGGAGGACTCAGTCTACCCAATTTCAACATTTACTATAAAGTTACAGTAATCATGACACTAAGGTATTGAAAAAAAGAATAGACACATAGGTCAATGGAACATAGTAGACAGTCCAGAAATAGATCACACAAATACAGTCAAAAATATTTTGTCAAAGAAACAAAGGTAATTTAATGGAGAAAGAGTTTTCAATAAATGGTGCTGGAAAACTTGGATGTTCACATGCAAAAAGAAATAAATCTACATATAGAATTTACAATTTTGACAAAAATTAACTCTAAATGGTTCATAGACCTAAATATAAATACAAAACTATGAAACATATAGATGAAAACATAGGACAGATGATTTGTGTCCTTGCAATTAATGATTTTTCAGTTACATCAGAAATATGATCCATGAAAGAAAAACTTGATTTAATTTGGACTTACTTAATTAAAATTAAAAGGTCTGCTCTGTGAAAGAAGAATGAAAAGACAAGATGCAGACTGGCAAAAAAAGAGTATTTGCAAAACACATATTTGATAAAGGACTTGCCTCCAAAATACACAAGAATGCTTAAAACTCAACATTAGGCAAATAAACAACCCAATTAAAAAATAGGCAAAGGATCTGAACAAACACCTCAGCTAAGAATATATACACGTGGCACCTAAGCATATGAAAAGATGCGCAACATCCTTTATCACTAGCAAAGCAGGTAGGACCCTCTAGGTCATAGGAAGGATACTGGATTGTATTCCAAGTGTTATTTCATTCCAGTGATGGGAGATTATCGAGCGTAGAAATAATGTAATGAGGTTTATGTTTTAGATGATCGTTCTAGTTTCTGAAAGGTTAGATTTATCGAGGTCAAGAGGGAAAGCAGAGAGGCTCTTTAGGAGGCTTGGGAAATATTTGAGGAAGAGATGATGATGCTTAGATAAGAGTAATAACAGTCAACATGACTACATGTGCATATTTAGAATATATATAAACATATATTTTTCTAAGATGGATGTTGCTGGTGAGAATAAACGAGGCAAAATAGAAAGGAGGATGACTTCCAGATGGCAAGTGGTGGTGATATTTCCTGAAGTAGAGACCATATGGGAGGCGGAAGAGTCAGGGATGCATAGCTGCTTTAGCTAAATTTGAGATGCCTACCAAACATCCGAGGGGATGTCAAACACACAGTGAAATAAGCAAGTCTGGCATTTGGAGGAGAGTTTGAGGCTGAATACAGATGGAATTTTAAGCCACAGGACTGGAATATATATAAATGTTTATATCAATATCTATCAATAGACTTCCTAGGTTGCTATCAAAATAATGTGCTGTTTTTGAATAGTTAATTTTAGTAAATTTCAAAGATGAATGGTCAAGAGTAAATTCTTGAGATAGGTTTTCAAGGTTTCACTTTTTTTTGCGTTTATTAAGTTGGCAATCTTTTTTCCCTTCTGAACATGAAAAGCTGAACTGTTACATCACAGCATTGCTCATTTGTGTAATCTGCCACATCTGTATTCAGAACATCTAAGTCAAGCTTTTCACTTCTAACTCTTTTTAAATCACTCATTAAACCATGATTTGGGGAATGCACTTTGTCAATATTTGAATTATTGCACATTTTGAAGAATTATGTTTGTTTATTGGATGGTTGATATATCACTTAAAGCCAGATAAAGAAAACTGAAACAACTCTGACTACCTTCATTAGCAGGTGATTTAATACTGGTAATTTGGTGCATACCAATGCATTTCAAGGGCTGGGAGACTGCTGTTCAGGATGAGTTCAAGAATACACTGCAGAAGTTGCGACTCAAGAATTAGGAAGCTATTTCTGTTAGAACTATTACAAATTCTTGATAAGAAGAGGATTAAAACTGGGAGAACTGGATTGGGCCTCACTTGGCACAACCAACTCTCCATCACTCAAGAAGCTCATGAGGGGACATGAAATGCAAGGGCTCTAACAATTTTGCTAGCTGTGCCAGGAGAAGGATCAGGAAGAAGGCCTCATTTCACTTTCTGGGTCTAGATCTTCCACAGGTGCATCCATTTGGGAAGCCTAATCACATCCAAAACACTAGCTGTGAGCCTGAGAAAAAAATTATGTTTCCAATATTTCCCCATTATATATATATATTTTTATTTGCTTTGTTGTTTTGTATTCCCTGTTCAGATTTTACTGACAGGGAGATACACTGAAAGAGAAGACAGATGCTGGGTAAGCCATTCCACAGTATCTACTATAATTTTATTTTTATTTGTACTGTTTGCTTGTAGGTTCTATCATAAATAGGGCTTATATAGAAGCATACTAATATGAATAAACACTCCAGTCACATTTTGACTTGCAAGTAAGCAGTCATGTGTTATCCTTGGCCACCAATTTGAGTGTGTGTGTTATAACAACTATGGTAATTGAAAATTACCATAGTATTGAAAATTCTGGAGCCTATTTCCAAAAATATTATGGGTATTTTACTTATAAATATGTATACCTATAAATATATGCAATTTACCTATGAATATATTATATACATACATACATATAATTGTTTAAATTTTTCTCAGTACATAGTACAGAATCTGACTGATAGTAGATGCTCAATAAATATTTGTAGGATACTTTCAAAGCCATATAGATTTTTATAATAGATTGACCCATCATTTCATTTGTTGTAAGTCTATTTTATCATTTATATATCTTTAGATCTAAACAATGAACACTACTGATTTGTGAAAGCTATGTTAAGAAATATGCTTAATCAAATAAATGTCCCTTTTAGAAATTTCATCCCACATAAACATTCCAATGAACCTGTATGTCTCATTATTTCATTTCTTTATTTTAAAATGCTTTCAATTAACAATTTTGCATATGAAAACCTACTAATAATACGTTGTAAAATTGATGATTGTGAATTTTACTTATAGGCAGAATCCCCCCTTGTCTTTTCCTTGAATGGTTGCCAAGAAAAATCTAGCTCAAGAGACTGTCAAGAGGAAGTACTTGAAATTTCTTCTCTATCCTATATTTGTGCAGATTGTTATTTATATCTGGTGGTAAAGTGGAAAATTAGGCTAATTCTTACCTCAATGCTCTGATATTTAAATCTCCTGAAATGAGTATTTGTTATGATGATTGATAGAATGATTATACAAGATCTTAAGTAGCCACGATTACATTGTGAATTCTCACGGTTAAATTTATTCAAGTGTTTTAAACTGCCGATAGCCTCCAAAATTAGTGAACACTAACCCAAAAAAAGCTATTAGAATAAATTTATAAGATTGAAAGTCTCTCCAGATTTTTGTTCTGAAATGTATCCCAGTATGGTGAATTATTTGATTAAACTTAACTACTGAAGAGCTTCTAGAAATGTTTCTCTATTATTTTATAATGTTTCAGAATACAAAAAAATAAGTTGTAATATCTTTAAACATCTCTGATGTGTATTAAATACAACATAAAATATTCAGTGGCTAATAGACTACATTTTAAAGAGTGTTTCAAAGAACTGTACTGCGATTATTATTAAAATTTATTTTTTTAAGTTATTTAGTAATTTTATCCTGGTCATAAACAAAAAAAATGATTCACCTTGCTATTTTGCGATAATTAAGATGCATTCACATGTAAAAAAATCTAAAAAGTTTGACTTAACAAAGAAAAAATGTATGTGCATGTGTGTATGTGTGTATATATAGAGCTTTACTTTAGTATAATTACTGTATGCATATATATAACCATATATATCCACATATATATGTATACATACTCATATGTCTCTTAGTAGTTTTCTAGAACTATTAATGTCTGTTGCAGAAATTCAGGAAACCATTTTGTCTTGGCCAAAATAAATGGTTTACTGGACTATGGACCAACTTTAAGACATCCTGGCACCATTGAACATGCAAAACCTGACAATAGTGACTCAGCTTTTCCTACAAAAATGAGTTAAATGTGACTGTGCTTAGATTCTGTGGTTTGTATTAGATCCTTCATCTTTTTAAAGTTTCCTTGAATTTTCACCTTTGTGTTTTCCTAACAATCCAAACACCATTTCCTTCTTTCCTCTGTTTCATTATATATATATATATATATATATATATATAAATTTTTTTTAATAAATTTGCTTATTTAATTTATTTATTTATTTTTGCGGTACGCGGGTCTCTCACTGTTGTGGCCTCTCCTGTTGCAGAGCACAGGCTCCGGATGCGCAGGCTCAGCGGCCATGGCTCACGGGCCCAGGCGCTCCGTGGCATGTGGGATCTTCCCGGACCGGGGCACGAACCCGCGTCCCGTGCATCGGCAGGCGGACTCTAAACCACTGTGCCACCAGGGAAGCCCTGTTTCATTATATTTTTACTTTCACAGTTGTAAGTACTTGAGGCAGTTCTTTTTTTCTTATTTAAGATCTTTTAGAATCAAAATAAGCAAAAACAACTATGTTTCTAATATTTTTATATCTATTCAGACTGAAAGTTTTAATTTTGTGTATCTATTGATTTAATTTTTATTAGACATTTATTGAAGTGATTTCCTGACTCAGAATGAAGAAGAGAATTACTGAAAACATTAAATATATGTATAGTATTCTCTCTGTTTTTGTTGTTTTCCACTTAACAGCTATATTAATGTTTTTCAGTGATTTCTGAAGAATTTCTTTGCAATGCTCTGCATGTAACTATTCTTTTCTCCTACTAATTTAATTTTATCACGTCATATGCTGGCTTTGAGAATCAGGAATAAGGTGGCATTCAAGTGCTGTATGGAAAGATAAGCACTATTTAGATATGTAGAGGTGAAATAGGGAGAGAATTTCAAGTGGTGGGAAAGCAAAAGCTAAAACATGGAGGAATAATTAGATCCTAGGACACAGAAAAGTGCTAACTAATTACCTGGATGTCATTGAATAGATATGGTTAGATTAAAGATATCTTCAATGGAATTTTAAATATGTTTATTTAGCCTGTATCCAATTATGAACTCATCAATGTTTTTTTGAACCTGAGAAGAATAATCAGATTCATTCTTTAAAATTATCAATATAAATACGGGCTAAAACATACCGTACTAGGGGGAGAATCAAAGCAGACAGATGGGTTAGAGAAGTAATGAAATGTTCTTGAGTTAAGGAGTCCTGGAATGAGGATAGTAGAGAGACTAAGATGAGAAGGTGAAAAGTGATTCTGAAGTGTCAGGTCTAGATTGTTTTAAGAAAACAAAATTTTTTTAAAACGTTTTCTAGAATTCTATGCTTCTATGATTAATTATGAACACATTAATTATCAAATTCATCATGACCTAGAAATATAGATACAGTATAGAACTAGAGCTAAGAAGACAAAATGAGACCAAAAAAATCATGATTTAAAAACAAAAAAACATTTATTTTTCAGTTGACAACCTTTAATGACTGTCTTTTGTACTATAGTGTAGGCACTACGCCAGCAATGAACTAGACACAGCCCCTTTCCTTGCAGTGCCCAATGCGGTATGGATCAGGCTAAGCGAAACCAAAGTAATTTCAGGGGAAATATAATGAATTTGGTGTTTTTACCCTAGGATGCCTGACCTCATAGGGATTCATATATGAACTTGATTCTATGCATAGGCTCCAGAACCAATAGGTAACATTTATGCAAATAATCAGATATACATCATTCTACTGAGGAGATTGATAACTTTTGTCAGCTAACGATATTATTATGTTATGCTTCCCCACAAAAATTTCAAGTTAAATTAATGAAAGTTTTGAAGACAGAACTTGTGAGTGTCAACGTATGCTGTGAAAATAAAAAAAGACCAGAGAAAGTACTATCAGAATGGTAAACAACCTCAGAGAATTCATTAATACTGAATTCAGTAGGAGGAGATTTTCAAGAAGGAAGGGATTAATACTGGCAAGTGCTGCAGAGAGGTCCAGGAGGTTGAGGATGGTGCAACTGCAATTAGCAAAAGCAATCATCTTCTTTAGGGGTATAAAGAGCAATTGTAAATTAGAGTAAAAAGTCAAACTAAGAAATATATTGAAGAGGTTCTTATTGGTTTAGTTTTGACCTTCATTTTCTGTCACTACCAAGTTATACATTATGTGTTTTCTTTTAAATTCTATCTTGAGGTATTTCCTTTCAATTTTGTTGGTGTCATATCAAAATGAATGTCATATAAGCAATAAGTCCACTGATTTATAATAGATATTTGAGGTTTTATTATTATATTTCTCTTTATTGGAAGACTAGATCTTACTTTTTTTTTGCAAATAACCTGGCTCTCTGGGTAAACTTAATAGTGGTTAAAGGCTTGAGCCCTGCAGTCTGGACAACTTGGTTTCAAACCTCAGATTTCTTATGATCTGGTTATATGACCTTACAGATAGTATTTAATTACCCTAAACCATTTTTAATATGTCAAAAGAGGGTAAAAATATATCTATTACATTTGTTTTCCAGTAGGATTAAATTAATAATGCTTGCATTGTTCAATATGTAATTGCTATATTTTTACCAGTTTAGTAGTTAGTAATTATTTCCAATTTATTGTAAAATTAATTAGAAACTTTTCTAGAATATGTCTATATATTCTACCACTCCCAAGATTTACTTGAGAATTCACATTAAGATGTTTTGTTTGGATTAGAGTTTGTTTGGATTTTTTTTTTTTAATTTTTGTTTGGTTTTGTGTGTGTGTGTGAATCTAGACTTACAAAGACATCATCCTCCTTCTTCATTAAGACATCATAATAGCTTGTTTAGTCTTTTATCTACTATCAGATTGCACTAAACATAGGTCTTCCATATTTCTTCCACATTATGAGAGAATTATGAATTACTGTGGTTGTTTTATTTAAGATGTGTATTTTGGTAGATTGGGAAACATTTTCAAATCCTACCACAATATCTGAGTGTCTTAGGAGGATGGAGGAGCATCATGCAGGAGGTGTAGCTCCAGGTGCTTGGCGACAGGGTATTGTTTGGATCCCTCTATGGGTGTTGATGTCACATAGGATAATGGCAGAATTTGCAATTGGGAAGGAGACAGTGGCAAGGGTGAAGTATTCACTGAAAGTAAGGGGCTGCAAGTGGGTAGAGAATATGGATGAGAAGGGTTGTAGAGATGTGTGGCCAATGGCTTAAGTCTCTAAGAAGAAGGTTATTCCAGAGTCACAAAAGGGCGGAATGATATGAGTCTCTTCTTGAATAAACAACAACAACAACAAAACAGAGAAGTTCAACCTAAAACTATACAAAAACAGTTGTTTGCAAGTCCTCATATTGCAAACACCTCTACTCCTTGCCTTTGATTTAACAGTGACTGACAAGCCTCTGTAATCAAAAGATGGACTTAATTTTATATTTGCTGTTTTTCATTTGAAGACACATTTTTTTTTCACATTGTCTTCTCTGACATAAGTACCACTCACTAAGAGACACCCACTTGCCATGTTGCTTATGGTAATGGTGGTTTGGGCCCTGGGCATCACAAGAGCACCCAAATTACCTCAAGAACATACAGATTCTTGGTACTGACAGCACAGTTTCTTCTCTTCCTTAGCTAAATCCTCCTTTATCTTTCCTCACAACACAGCACATTAATCTAAAACATCATATATTTTGTAAACTGCATAATGATTTCCCCTCCTGTGCTGATTCTTTGTTCTGGGACAGATTGAAGGCATTCATGTGCTGAGTTGTGCTAACAGCATATTCAAAAAAAGGAAGATTTCATTAGCATAGAAACTGAAATTCATCAGTTTCTAAGTAAATTTCACAAATTTGAAAGGCAAAAACTACATGAAGGTAAAGGAGTGGAGATAGAATAAAAGAACAAAGAGATCAAAATAAAAGCAAGCAGGCAGATGAACTAAACTTATGATCACTTATTGATCATATTGTGATTAAAATAGAAAAAATAGAATAGATTTTTTTCAGGTCTAGCCATGGGCATTTGGAATATATTTTCTTTAAAGTCAGTACAAAAGTTAAAAGGGAAGACGGGTGACTCTTGATTCTCCTGAATGCTTTATTCTGTGCTCCTGATATGTGAGAACCATGATGGGCTCTTGGGGCAAGGAGAAGATACTATCCTGTTTCAATTTGGGGCATTTATTCCCAGAGAATTAGTGTTGAAAGTAGGTGCTGAAATATTACCATTCTTCCACATCTGCAGAATCATTTCAAATTACTAGTGTGTGGGCGTAATCAGATGCAGAATCTACACAATATAGCAAATGTATATGAAATTATTTTTTTGAATTTTATTTTATTTTTTACTTATATAACGGGTCCTTATTAGTTATCTGTTTTATATATATTAGTGTATACATGTCAATCCCAATCTCCCAATTCATCCTGCCACGAACCACCCTCCAAAATTATTAATTAAGGTTAAGATTGACATTGCCTTAAGGAAAAAAATCAAATATTTGCTATTATGATTTTTAGATTTCATGGGATTTGTTGCTGCTGTACAGAACTTTGTAAATATCTGGTCTAAGCCTTATTAGATGACAAGTTACAAGTCACATCCTTGGCAGTCTAAGCATGGAAAGGCTCTGATATTTGAACTTCCAGGCTCCCGCTCTTAGGAGAATAGCAGAAGCCAGTTAGCTTTGGAGGATGCCTATGTTTAGGGACAAGGAAGTAAATTTAAAATACTAGAAAATACTAGAAAAGAAATTATAAAAAGGTAAATACATCATTAAGGCATTCAAAGTTGAGGGGGAAATGTTTGAAAACATAATATTAAGCTCTATCGAATGCTGCAAAGATAAAAAAGAGGGCTAAACCTTTCTGTGGGTCATTTTTGCCACATTTTCGATTCTCTTATGGCAAGGACTTGTGCCTATTTTACCAGCTTTTAATTCTAGATTTTTCTTGCTTTAATGTCAAATGTGCCTTCTCATTTCCAGCCTCCCGTGTATGTTCAGCTGGCAGATTAATGTTTCTGAGTCAGTTTTTCACATTTCATCTTCCCCAAGTTCTCAGTGCTTTCACAGAGTATTTCTCAAAGTGTGTACCCAAGAGCACTGGTATGAGAATCCCCCAACGTGTGGTCCTTGCTAAAAATTCAACTACCAGCCCTCCACTTTACCTAGTATATTAGATTAGGGGGTAGAGCCTCATGTCTTTTTTTTAATGATAACTCTCTAAAACCTTTCCTGATCTGTTCCTCCATTATAATTTGTATCACATTTCCTCTGTTCCTTGGGTCCATTATAATAATGCTGGGAAGATGGAAGGTCCAGTGAATCCCTGCTCCTGTACTCTTAGAGCCAATTCTAATTAATGTTACTTACCTGAAGTTGGAGATGCTAGGGGCAGCACATGAAACCCCTGGCAAAGCTGATACTCAGCAGCCTAAAAACTCTTTCATTTGTTAAGGCAAACACAAACTGAAAATAGGAGGCTTAATTCTGCCTGTTGAAAATAAAGGAAGAGACATCCGACTCCCTTTTCTTAAGGTATTTACTTTAGAAAATTTGTCATCATAAGTTCTTTGTCTCTTTGAAGCGTACGGAAATCTTTTTAAAAGCTAAATTAACCCCTTGACAAATTTGCAACCCAGAAAGTGTCTTTCCCAAGGACCATGTCTTTGTACTGGAACCATCAAAGAAGAGAGATCCTACGCCCCACTGTCTATGGGAAGACACGAGCCTAACATCAACAGGCACCTCCTTCCAAGTTGCACAACTACCTCTTACTATAACGATGTGAGGAGTTTATTTTTCCTTTGGATGAATTCAGTTAGCAAACAGAAACGGGCATCCAAATTACCAGGTGCATTGTGAGGAACTGTGTTTGACCAATGGTACTGCCAAATTCTTTTACTTGAGAACAACTTACTAGTTATCTTTTTTAACATCTTTATTGGAGTATAATTGCTTTACAATGGGGTGTTAGTTTCTGCTGTATAACAAAGTGAATCAGCTATATGTATACATATATCCCCATATCTCCTCCCTCTTGCATCTCCCTTCCACCCTCCTTATCACACCCCCCTAGGTGGTCTCAAAGCACCGAGCTGATCTCCCTGTGCTATGTGGCTGCTTCCCCCTAGCTATCTATTTTACATTTGGTAGTATATATAAGTCCATGCCACTCTCTCACTTCGTCCCAGCTTACCCTTCCCCCTCCCCATGTCCTCAAGTCCATTCTCTACATCTGAGTCTTTATTCCTGTCCTTCCTGTCCCTAGGTTCTTCAGAAACACTTTTTTTTCTTTTTTAGATTCCATATATATGTGTTAGCATATGGTATTTGTTTTTCTCTTTCTGACTTACCTCACTCTGTATGACAGACTCTAGGTCCGTCCACCTCACTACAAATAACTCAAGTTTCATTTCTTTTTCTGGCTGAGTAGTATTCCATTGTATATATGTGCCATGTCTTCTTTATCCATTCTTAAGAACACATATGTCATGGGTCCTATCTGCTGGCTTGCTGTGAGATTTCTTGGTTTTGGTAGTCTCTTAGTGGATTGCTTCTGATGTGCATTACATTCTGGTTTAATGCTTATTCAAAAACAAAGTTGTTTTCTTTTTTTTTACCTCTGTGGAGGTGTTTTCTAGGTTGTTTTGAGATATTGTTTTTAATGACATTTCCTCAACACATGATTAAAGAGAAAATCTTAGTGCCTATGTTAGTAAATTTAGCAGCAACAAAAAGCCAGTAGAGAAAGCCAAAAGTAGGAAAGGATAACAATAGAAATAAAGGCTTAAATGAATGAAATAGAAAATGAGTAAATGAATTTGAAAGACAAAAATATCCAAAAGTTCATTCTTTGGTATGAAGAATAGATAAATGTCTTTTTAAATTGATTAACAAAAAAGAAAGAAAAAGAAACAGAGACTAAAATAAAAATGTAACATATTCAAACATATGGAAGGCTATAAAATAATTTTAAAATATACATATATATATATATATATTTTTTTTTTTGGCCACATGTGGCTTGCAGGATCTTATTTTCCCCTACTAGGGATGAAACCCAAGCCCTGGAAGTAAAAGTACTGAGTCCCAACCACTGGACTGCCAGGGAATTCCCAGAAATATACTTTTTATTATGTGAAAATACATTTGCAATCTTAAGGATATTGACAATTTCTTTATGCATTTTTTTTTTTTTTTTTTTGTGTGTGTGTGTGGTACGCGGGCCTCTCACTCTTGTGGCCTCTCCCATTGCGGAGCACAGGTTCCAGACGCGCAGGCTCAGCGGCCATGGCTCACGGGCCCAGCCGCTCTGCGGCATATGGGATCTTCCCAGACCGGGGCACGAACCCGTGTCCCCTGCATCGGCAGGCAGACTCTCAACCACTGTGCCACCAGGGAAGCCCTCTTTATGCATTTTACACTTGCATTATATATTCCAAAAACAGAAATTCAAGGAGTAGCTTTTTCCTTCACAAATCAAGTAACTTTCTTAAATTAAGATACAGACATTAATTTAATGAACATCGACTCTCACTGTTGCATTTACACTTAATATTTCTAAGGCAGTCATCTAAAATGATACTTGCCTGGGAAGCTCAAGGCAAAATGGTTTACCTTCAGGCTCATTCAACATCACCCTATAGGCCTAATGCAAATTAGAATTCTGACTCTAGTTGAGCTTGGAACTTTGATTAGCCTGAGGGAATAAGGCAAAAGGAGAAGAAAGAAGGAAATATTTATTAAATATCAACTATGTAAAAACTGAAAAGTACAGAATTGAAGAGCAAAAAGAAAAAAGAAAAAAATAGGGGGTGGGGAAGGATGTGTAGATATATATTCATTAAACAAATATTTATTGAGTACCTATTCTATATCTCATACTATTGCAAAGTAAATATGCAAGCTAACAACTATGCAAGTTTCAACAGAGATAGAGAAACTCTTGATGTGAATTGTACTGGCCATATATGAGCTTCATGGCATATTTGCTATAGATGTGTTCAAAGCTGGTGATGGCTAGACCTTTGCCTAATGATTAACTCTTTGTCTACATCTTTCATAAAATGTCTCAGATTCCCTAGGTCAAAAAATCTACACAAACACTGGAATGTCATAGACCTGCATTTGTATTTCTCTTACTGCTATCTTTTCCCATTGTGTTTTGAAATTATTTGGATGAATATTAAATACTCTTTATTCATTTAATTTTTCAGTCCCTGAGAGTTGAGAACATCTTACTCATTTTATGAGTTTAATACTTACTGAGTAAATACACTATCATAAAACATTTGTCATTTTTATCTGATTGAGGTTTTACTTTTCAACCTGGAAACTCTGTGTATTGTCTCCATAGTATTCTATTTTTGAAAGGCTTCATTTAGGGCAAGGATACTAAAAATTACAAATTCTGAAATGGACAGATAGACTAAGACTTTTATCATTGTAACTGGACACCTCAGCCACTGGGACATCTATATTTTTTTCCTTCTAGCTCAGTTTCTAAAATCAAAATTTGCCTAAGGAAGCTACTTTCACAAATCAAAGTCCAAGTGTTATAAATTTCCAACTAGCACAAAAATTTGCAAGGGAAAAAGCACACAATGGACAATGTTGTACATTAGTATGCAATGTTATAAGGAGAATGCACCACAGAAAACCCCAGCATTGCGCTGGTGTAGATCAGTCTCTTATTTTCTTTACAGTACACCTCAAAAAAATCTTCCAATTGCTCTGATATTCTCCCTTGAAGGCAAGCAATTCTTCAGGGTAAAGCTCATATCATTAGATAAGGGTTTTGATGTGAGCTTTTTATATCCTGCCAATTTGTCAATTTTTTCAGTACCAGAGTCTGTAAAATTGCACATTAGAAATGGCTAAAATTTGGCTCCAGAGAGATGCAACAAAATGAGACTATTATGCTTATTGCCTTCAGGGCAGATTCTGCTTTAGAGATCAACATGCTGTATATCACAGTAATGATGGGATTCAGGGTGTGGGCACTGGACAGAGTTCTATCCTGGAGTGATATTTCTGGATTTCTAGTTCCAGGTAAAGTTCACAGCATACTCTGTAGACTAATTTTTATCACTTCAATAAGAATCCACCAGCTGTAGTTCAGTACAGGACACGAAATGTTATTTATTATGATGACCACATCTTGTCATCACACTGCAGAATATGGCAAATTATGACCAAGATGGTCATTGTCTATATTTACCTTCATAGACTCGTAGATTCTTTAACAGCTATAATATGTTTAATTACGTTCTTCCTCTTTAGAAAAATGAATGCAAATACAAAGTGCCAATGTTCTTAAGTAAGTCTCATGTATCAATAGATATGCCCTGTGTGCATAACCCTTAGAGTATAAATTTCACATTATTGCAACAAATAAACTGTTAACTCTTGGAAAATCACAGTGATACATTTTGTTCAGAAATTGTGTGCTTGTTATTTGATGTTTTTACTAAAAATTAGAGAGATGCATGTCTGTTATTAGCACTGACTCAATGGGATAATAAAATTATGATTGCAGTTGTCACAGCTAATTTATCCTATGCTAGAAGGTGTTAGAAGAGGGTATAGAACACATTGCAAGCTTGGAGGGGGAAAAGCAAAGATTATAGGGAAAAACCTCTTTTTACTTTCTTAAATGAAAAGGGAAGATGATTTTCTGGATTGTTGAGATACATGATAAAGAAATGCCAAGTGCTGTATCAAACACAATGATACATGTAATAATCATTTTTAAGAAAATGGGGATAAACTCAGGCCAATCTTGAAGACTTCTGATGTCATGAAATTTCTTCCCAGATTCCCTGGAGTCTGCTTACCTCTTTTCTACTTGTTTCATGCTATTTTCTACTTTCTTCACTCTGCTACAGCCACAGAAGACTTTTATCTGTTAGATCATGCCCCAGGACATTTGTGTTTATTTTTCTATTTATTCCTGAACTCTCTGCTACCTATATATTTGCAAGACCGGTCCCTTTTCTTCATTTGTGTCCCATCTAGAAATCTTTATTTCATCTAGAAATTCCACAACAAACAGTACGTCCTCTCCCACCCCAGGTGCACTCCATCTGATACCGTTGCAATGGACAAGGCAGACCGAGCCCCTTATTTCATGGAGCTTTTTATCATACTGAGGTAGAGACAATAGTGATCAAATGAATAAGAAAAATAATTTCAGACTTTTGTGCAAACTTTAAGAAGAATAAAGCAAGATAATACATTAGAGTTCAACAGTGACGGGAGGAGAGGGTGATCATATAATAAATACTATAATTTATAAAGGAACATTTTAAACATTAATATGCAAGTAGAATAATCTCTACATCACTCTAGAGTTTGGTGTATGACTTTTGAATAGAAGAATGATCAGATAGCCATCAGGCCATTTTGCTGTGTGCCCCACACCCTCAAATGTAAGTATCTGATTACCTTTTTAAAGTGTTGCTTAACGTCTCCCTTGAGGAAAGAATGGCTCTGGCTCTCAATATTTGGGGAATAGGAAAGGTAGAGGGACAGAGGTGAACCCAGCAAGGTGTATGTCAATTTCCAGTCATCCCTTTTTATAGCACTATGCTTCACACACACAACAAAGCATGTGGCTTCACCAAATGAAGAGTCAGTCTAGCTCTTTCTTCTGCAGAAAATACCAGTTCACTACTCCCTGCCTGAAATATAGAAGTTATAGAGGGACCAGCTTTTGTAGCCACTCTGCAGAATTACTTTTACTAAATTCCTCAAATTTCAGCCTCATTACCAGTTTCAAAATACCTCTGGCCCCATTGCTTTAAGTTCTGTTTGTGCCTTTCAGGAATCCGTTAGGGCTAACATAATTCTTTCTCAAGAACAATGATCTCTTTAGCCTACTGGGTTGTAGGTACCTAAACCCTGCTGTCAATCAGTCCTTCTCTAGCTGATATCCATCTTCCTTAAACTTTATTGACATTCATTGTCTGACCATGTCTCTTTTCTCATTCCCTTTGTTCTTGTAGGTTTAACAGTATCCTCTTTTATTTCTTAAAAAATTAATGCTCCTTTACTTTTGTTTTAATGGTGTGTGAAGGATAAGTCATAAATACATGTAGTTAATTTGCTCTGTTTCATAAACTTTGTTTTTTTAATACACAATTAAAAACAGGATCATAATAAATTTCAAGAAAATAATATTTTCAGATGGAGACTAATTTATTATTTCCTTTGGCATCGTGATTTTCACTTAAAAGTGAATACTTGCAAAAAATTTCACATGTCTTATAAATAATCTTGAGTTTAAATTAATGGTTTTATGTGTTATAATTAAAGATGATTTTGTGTATATATTTACATATAATTCCATTTATTTGATGAAATAAAAAAATTAAAGAGTGATTCTTAGTAACATTCTTAAAAAAGAATCATTTTCCAATCTATGAAATAATATTAACATTAAAAATTTTGAACATACGCATTATACTTTTTCCCTAATTTTGAGCTATAATGTAGTTATCTCCTTTCAATGAAGTGACATAAATTCAAAACAGAAATACAGATATCTGAGTCATATCAAATAACAAGACATTTAGATATGAAACATTGGTGTGTCAGAGCATTGTTTAGGGAAATAAAAATGCATGCCACTTTTTTTCATTATCCTCTATTAAACTGCTAAGTTTAAAATGTCATTTTTCTAAAATATATTTAAATTTAGACCTGTTATGTTAACTTCAAATTGGAGAAAAAGCTAAATATCATTAAACATGGTGATAAATACATGTTAAATATTTTAGTGACCTTGTTTATAAAAAGACATATTTAGGATTGAGTAGGAGTACTGGAATCTAGGAACAAAAATGCAAGAAAGAAACTGGCCTGGATATGACATCCCATGGCACATAAAGGACTAAACTTACAGAAATTATTAATACTACTATTTTAAAAATCAATATTTTAAGTATGTGATTAGTGGGTAGTGATTAGCGTATTCAATATATCTCACATTCTTATTAACCTCAATATAAATTACCCACATACAAAACTGAGAATTACAGAGAGATCATTTGTTTTGACTTTTCAAAACAAATAGAATTTTAACTAATGGGAATAATCAGTGACTAAGAACTGAAGTAATTGATTTGACACCAAATCTTTAAGATGCTTAATTTATTGATTTAATGTATTGTCTCTCCTAGCGCTGAACACATTGTTAGGCATTAAAGAAAGAAAAGTGACTAAGATGAACAGTTTCCCTGCTCTCCTGTAGGTTAGAAATCTATACATGTAGGTGATGATAACAAATTAAACCTCAATATTATTCTTGTAAGTATTTAAAATTTCCTATCTGTAGTGAAGATAATTTCTTATACCTCACAAGAATTATTATAAAATTATCATTATGAATTTCTTTTGAAAACTGGGAAAACTTGTTGAAATATCCAATTATTTAATATAATACACACTTTCATATATATGAAGTATGGCTACAAGAAAATGGGAACATTTTTAAAATAAAAAATCAAGATTTTAAAATCTAAGAGAGTATATTACCCCAAATGAGTCATCTTAAATAATATATAAATATTCTGATTAGCCTCCTTTGTTAGTCTGGGCTCCCAAGAAAACAGGTAAGCATGGGAGAAAATGGAACTGAACCAGGGAAGGAGAAAAAAATCAAAAATAAGGTGACAAATTAGTAAACTGGCCACAACTTCACAAAATCCCGCTCACATTAGGTCATGTAAGACATTTCCTGTGAGGCTGCATGAAATTCTCACATCTCCAAATATCTGGTTAGAAGTAGGAAGGGCAAGAAATTCATCTTCTGGCTCCCTCACGAATGAAAAATCTCACTGTAAGTGTCTCCACCAGGTGTTAACTTCCTCAATTTCTATGTTCTTCTTCTGACCCCTCTTGGCAGCTTTAGGGAAGTCAGAGCCTCCTCTGAGAGCTCTCTTCCAGCTGTGGTCCACACAGTGGTCTCTCTTGTTAATGGGTACCAGGTGTGGGTTCTCCTAGATCTGTAGAACCATGGTGAAATTGATGGCTGAATCTTTACACTGATGAGATGATCTACTCTGTGAGGAAACAGAGCATGTTGTCTAGAGAGGGGAGGCTGGAGGGAAGAGTAGGGGCCCAGTGGTTCTAGTTGGATGCAAATCAAAGTCCAGTATACCTTCCATATTTCCTCTCTCTCTCTTTTTGAAGAGTGTGACTCAGATGTTTCAGATATTTCTCTCTGGATTTAACCACAACACACTTTTGTGTATTTTTAACATTAAATCAGTTATCATAGTGAAAATTAACATCTATAATGACATTAACAAATTGATTGCAATTGAAAATGAAAAACATTTAAAAATGACACAGTAAAAAAACTAGTTGATTAGTTATAAAATTTCTAGTGTTTTAAAATACCTTTGCCTTCTAATTTTAACACACACACACACACACACACACACACACACACGGATTCATTAAAAGGTAGTTATAATTTGATTGCGCATATCAAGTTATTTTTACTCCTTAGCAACAGGTGTATCATACAGATTTTTTTTTTGAAAAGTCTGCTTGCCCCAAATTTATTTCAATCTTTTTCACAAATATGTGAATAAGAGACTTTGGCTGCAGTACATATATATGAAATTATGTTAGTACTTTTCCTTAAAAAAATGACTATATCACTAAAATGAAAACTAACAATGTAATTTCCAGATTGTAACCTTATTTCTCAGGAATTTATGGCATGAGCATAAAACGTTTAACAAATAAACCTATGTTTTTCCTCAGATACCATACAAGTTGATTAATATCACTGTTCATCTATTGTCATCTTTCATATTTCATGTTACTTGTGTACTGTTTAGCAACTTTCCACTGAAGTGCCCTAACGTGACGAATAGGAAATATATAGAGGCAAAATAATGTATTAATTAAGAATGGTTTTTATTTTTATTCTTGTCATTACATATTCTAGAAAAGAGATAAATTGGCAAAAGAAATATAAAGTAATTCTTAACATAGTTTTATAAAAACAAATAAAGAGAAATCCCATATTCCTTACTTAAATAAAGTTCATGAATAGAGGAGTTTTAGATAAATTAGGTAAATTATGGTAACTGATTGCAATTTATATAATAGACTAACAAACGTTTAGACAAAACACACAGTTTTTGTTAATAAATTTTGGTATTTGAACCTGTAAATTTTTTTTTTAACATCTTTATTGGAGTATAATTGCTTTACAATGGTGTGTTAATTTCAGCTTTATAACAAAGTGAATCGCTATAAATATACATATATCCCCATATCTCCTCCCACTTGCGTCTCCCTCTCTATCCCACCCCTCTAGGTGGTCACAAAACATTAAGCTGATCTCCCTGTGCTATGCAGCTGCTTTTCACTAGCTATCTATTTTACGTTTGGTAGTGTATATAAGTCCCTGCCACTCTCTCACTTCGTCCCATCTTACCTTTCCCACTCCCTGTGTCCTCAAGTCCATTCTGTATGTCTACATCTTTATTTTTGTCCTGCTCCTACGTTCTTCACAGCTGTTTTTTTAAATTTAAGATTCCATATAAATGTGTTAGCATATGGTATTTGTTTTTCTCTTTCTGACTTACTTCACTCTGTATGACAGATTCTAGGTCCATCCACCTCATTACAAATAGCTCAATTTCGTTTCTTTTTATGGCTGAGTAATATTCCATTGTATATATGTGCCACAACTTCTTTATCCATTCACCTGTTGGTGGACACTTAGATTGCTTCCTTGTCCTAGCTATTGTAAATAGAGCTGCAATGAACATTGTGGTACATGACTTTTTTTGAATTATGGTTTTCTCAGGGTATATGCCCAGTAGTGGGATTGCTGGGTTGTATGGTACTTGTATTTTTAGTTTTTTAAGGAACCTCCATGCTGTTCTCCATAGTGGCTGTATCAATTTACATTCCCACCAAAGTGCAAGAGGGTTCCCTTTTCTCCACACCCACTCCAGCATTTATTGTTTGTAGAGTTTTTGGTGATGGCCATGCTGACCGGTGTGAGGTGACACCTCATTGTAGTTTTGATTTGCATTTCGTGAATGATTAGTGATGTTGGGGATCTATCTATTCATGTGTTTGTTGGCAATCTGTATATCTTCTGGGAGAAATGTCTATTTAGGTCTTCTGCCCATATTTGGATTGGGTTGTTTGCTTTCTTGATATTGAGCTGCAAGTGCTGCTTGTAAATTTTGGAGATTAATCCTTTGTCAGTTGCTTCATCTGCAAATATTTTTTCCCAGTCTGAGGATTGTCTTTTCGTCTTGTTTATGTTCTCCTTTGCTGTGCAAAACTTTTAAGTTTCATTAGGTCCCATTTGTTTATTTTTGTTTTTATTTCTATTTCTCTAGGAGGTGGGTCAAAAAGGATCTTGCTGTGACTTATGTCATAGAGTGTTCTGGCTATGTTTTCCTCTAAGAGTCTTACACTGTCTGGCCTTACATTTAGGTCTTTAATCCATTTTGAGTTTATTTTTGTGTATTGAGTTAGGGAGTATTCTAATTGGATTCCTTTACACGTAGCTGTCCAGTTTTTCTAGCACCACTCATTTAAGAGGCTGTCTTTTCTCCATTGTATATTCTTGCATTTTTATCAAAAATAAGGTAACCATATGTGCGTGGCTTTATTTCTGGGCTTTCTATCCTGTTCCATTAATCTACATTTCTGTTTTTGTGCCAGTACCATAGTGTCTTGATTACTGAAGTAATCTGTAGTATATTCTGAAGTCCAGGAGCCTGATTCCTCCAGCTCCGTTTTTCTTTCTCAAGATGCTTTGGCTATTTAGGGTCTTTTGTGTTTCCTGACAAATTGTGAATTTTTTTGCTCTAGTTCTGTGAAAAAGGCCATTGGTAATTTGATAGGGATTGCATTGAATCTGTAGATTGCTTTGGGTCATATAGTTATTTTCACATTTTTCATTCCTCCAATCCAAGAACATGGTATATCTCTCCATCTGTTGGTATCATCTTCAATTTCTTTCATAAGTGTCTTATAGTTTTCTGCATACAGGTCTTTTTTCTCCTTAGTTAGGTTTATTCTTAGATATTTTTTTCTTCTTGTTGCAATGGTAAATGGGAGTGTTTTCTTAATTCCACTTTCAGATTTTTCATCATTAGTGTATAGGAATGCAAAAGATTACTGTGCATTAATTTTGTATCCTGCTACTTTACCAAATTCATTGATTAGCTCTAGTAGTTTTCTGGTAGCATCTTTAGGATTCTCTATGTATAATATCATGTCATCTGCAAACAGTGACAGCTTTACTTATTCTTTTCTGATTTGTATTCCACTTATTTATTTTTCTTCTCTGATTGCTTTGGCTAAAACTTCCAAAATTATGTTGAATAATAGTGGTGAGAGTGGAAAACCTTGTCTGGTTCCTCATCTTAGAGGAAATGGTTTCAGATTTTCGCCATTGAGAATGATGTTGGCTGTGGGTTTGTCATATATAGCCTTTATTCTGTTGAGGTAAGCTCCCTTTATGCATACTTTCTGGAGGGTTTTTATGAAAAATTGGTGTTGAATTTTGTTGAAAGCTTTTTCTGCATCTATTGAGATGAACATATGATTCTTCTTCAATTTGTTAATATTGTTTATCACAGTAATTGATTTGTGTATATTGAAGAAGCCTTGCATTCCTGGAATAAACCCCACTTGATCATGGTGTATGATCTTTTTAATGTGATGTTGGATTCTGTTGGCTAGCATTTTGTTGAGGACATTTGCATCTATGTTCATCAGTGATATTGGCCTGTAGTTTTCTTTCTTGGTGACATCTTTGTCTGGTTTTGGTATCAGGGTGATGGTGGCCGGGCTTTTGTTTGTTGGAAGATTTTTAATCACAGTTTCAATTTCAGTGCTTGCAATTGGTCTGTTTATATTTTCTATTTCTTCCTGGTTCAGTCTAGGAAGGCTGTGCTTTTCTAAGAATTTGTCCATTTCTTCCAGGTTGTCCATTTTATTGGCATAAGTTGCTTGTAGTAATCTCTCATGATCCTTTGTATTTCTGCAATATCAGTTGTTACTTCTCCTTTTTTATTTTTAATTCTATGGATTTGAGTCTTCTCCCTTTTTTTCTTGATGAGTCTGGCTAATGGTTTATCAATTTTGTTTATCTTCTCAAAGAACCAGCTTTTATTTTTATTGATCTTTGCTATTGTTTCCTTCATTTCTTTCACATTTTTTTCTGATCTGAACCTTATGATTTCTTTCCTTCTGCTAACTTTGGAGCTTTTTTGTTCTTCTTTCTCTTATTGCTTTAGGTATAAGATTAGGTTGTTTATTTGAGATGTTTCTTATTTCCTGAGGTAGTATTGTATTGGTATAAGCTTCCCTCTTAGAACTGCTTTTGCTTCATCCCATAGGTTTTGGGTGTTGTGTTTTCATTGTCATGTATTTCTAGGTATTTCTTGATTTCCTCTTTGATTTCTTCAGTGATATATTGGTTATTTAATAGTGTATTGTTTAGCCTCCATGTGTTTGTATTTCTTACAGCGTTTTCCTGTAATTGATATCTAGTCTCATAGCATTGTGGTAGGAAAAGATACTTGATATGACTTCAATTTTCTTAAATTTACAAAGGCTTGATATGTGACACAAGATATGATCTATCCTGTAGAATGTTCCATGAGCACTTGAGGAGAAAGTGTATTCTGTTCTTTTTGGATGGAATGTCCTATAAATATCAATTAAGTCCATCTTGTTTAATGTATCATTTAAAGCTTGTGTTTCCTTATTTATTTTCATTTTGGATGATCTGTCCATTGGTGAAAGTAGGGTGTTAAAGTCCCCCTACTATGATTGTGCTACTGTCGATTCCCCCTTTTATGGCTGTTAATATTTGCCTTATTTATAGAGGTGCTCCTATGTTGTGTGCATAAATAATTACAATTGTTGTATCTTCTTCTAGGATTGATCCCTTGATCATTATGTAGTGTCCTTCTTTGTCTCTTGTAATAGTCTTTATTTTAAAGTCTATTTTGCCTGATATGAGAATTGTTACTCCAGCTTTCTTTTGATTTCCATTTGCATGGAATATTTATTCCATCCCCTCACTTTCAGTCTGTATGTGTCCCTAGGTCTGAAATGGGTCTCTTGATGACAGCATATGTATGGGTCTTGGTTTGTATCCATTCAGCCAGTCTATATCTTTTGGTTGGAGCATTTAATCCATTTACAGATAAGGTAATTATCGATATGTATGTTCCTATTACCATTTTCTTAATTGTTTGGGGTTTGTTATTGTAGGTGTTTTCCTTCCCTTGTGTTTCCTGCCTAGATAAATTCCTTTAGCATTTGTTGTAAAGCTGGCTTGGTGATGCTGAATTCTCTTACTTTTTGCTTATCTGTAAAGGTTTTAATTTCTCCATCAAATCTGAATGAAATCTTTGCTGGGTAGAGTACTCTTGGTTGTAGGTTTTTCCCTTTCATCACTTTAAATATGTCTTGCCATTCCTTTCTGGCTTGCAGAGTTTCTGCTGAAAGATCAGCTGCTAAGCTTATGGGGATTCCCTTGTGTGTTATTTGTTGTTTTTCCCTTGTTGCTTTTAAAATTTTTTCTTTGTATATAAGTTTTGATAGTTTGATTAATATGTGTCTTTGCATGTTTCTCCTTGGATTTATCCTGTATGGGACTCTCTGCAATTCCTGGACTTGATTAACTATTTCCTTTCCTATAATAGGGAAGTTTTCAACTATAATCTCTTCAAATATTTTCTCAGTCCCTTTCTGTTTCTCTTCTTCTTCTGGGACACCTATAATTCGAATGTTGGTGCGTTTAAGGTTGTGTCCACAGGTCTCTGAGACTGTCCTCAATTCTTTTCATTCTTTTTTCTTATTCTGCTCTGCAGTAGTTACTTCCACTATTTTATCATCCAGGTCACTTATCCATTCTTCTGCCTCAGTTATTCTGCTATTTATTCCTTCTAGAGAATTTTTAATTTCATTTATTGGGTTGTTCATCACTGTTTGTTTGCTCTTTAGTTATAGGTCCTTGTTAAACTGTTCTTGTATTTTCTCTGTTCTATTTCCAAGATTTTGGATCATCTTTACTATCATTACTCTGAATTCTTTTTCAGGTAGACTGCCTATTTCCTCTTCATTTGCTTGGTCTGGTGGGGTTTTAACTTGCTCCTTCACCTGCTGTGTGTTTCTCTGTCTTCTCATTTTGCTTAACTTACTGTGTTTGGGGTCTCCTTTTTGCACGCTTTAGATTCATGGTTCCCATTGTTTTTGGTGTTTGCCCCCATTTGCTAAGGTTTGTTCAGTGGGCTGTGTAGGCTTCCTGGTGGAGGGGACTGGTGCCTGTGTTCTAGAGGATGAGGCTGGATCTTGTCTTTCTGGTGGGCAGAACTGCATCTGGTGCTGTGTTTTGGTGTGTTGTGACCTTATTATGATTTGGGGCAGCCAGTCTGCTAATGGGTGGTGTTGTGTTCCTGTCTTGCTAATAGCTTGCTGGTCGTTGAGTGGAGCTACATGTTAGTGTTGGGGTGGAGATCTCTAGGAGAGCTTTTGCCATTTGATATTACATGGACCTGGGAGGTCTCTGGTGGACCAATGTCCTGAACTCGGCTCTCCCACCTCAGAGGCACAGGCCTGACACCTGGCCGGAGCACCAAGACCCTGTCAGCTACATGGTTCAGAAAAAGGGGAGAAAAAAAGAAAGAAAGAAAGAAAAACAAAATAAAATGAAATAAAATAAAGTTATTAAAAAAATGTTAAAAATAAAAAAATTAAAAAGAAAAAAGAAAAAGAAAGAAGAGAGCAACCAAACCAAAAAACAAATCTACCAATGATAACAAGCAGTAAAAAGTAATCTAAAATACAAGGAAGCAAACAAAAAAAACACAAACGGACACACAGAACCATAGGACAAATGGTAAAAGCAAAGCAATACAGACAAATTCACACAACGAAGCATACACATACACACTCACATAAAGAGAAAAAGGAAACAAAATCTATGTATAAAAAAAAAGGGAGGGAGCAACCAAATCAATAAACAAATCTACCTATTATATAAACTCTAAATACTAAACTAAAATAAACATAAAACCAGAAACAAATTAGATGCAAAAAGCAAACTCCAAATCTGCAGGTGTTCCAAAGTCACCACCTCAATTTTGGGATGATTCGTTGTCCATCCAGGTATTCCCGAAATGCAGGGTACGTCAAGTTGATTGTGGAGATTTAATCTGCTGCTCCTGAGGCTCCTGAGAGAAATTTCCCTTTCTCTTCTTTTTTTGCGCAGCTCCTGGAGTTCAGCGTTGGATTTGGTCTCGCCTCTACATGTAGGTCTCCTGAGCGTGTCTGTTCCCCCCAGACAGGTCACGGTTAAAGTAACAACCGATTACTCTGTCTCTCTCAGGCCAGAGGGAGGGAGGGATTCGGGGCGAGCCTGTGGAATGCAGCGCGAGCCTGTGGAAGCAGAGGCCAGCATGATGTTGCAACAGCCTGAGGCGTACTGTGTATTCTTCCAGGGAAGTTGTCCCTGTATCACGGGACCCTGGCAATGGCAGGCTACACAGGCTCCCAGGAGGGGAGATATGGATTATGACCTGTTCTTGAACACAGGCTTCTCAGTGGCTGCAGTAGCAGCCTTAGCATTTCATGCCCGTCTCTGGAGTCCACGCTGGTAGCTTTGCTTTGCGCCCGTCTCTAGAGCTAGTTTAGGCAGTGCTCTGAATCCCCTCTCCTCTCGCATCTTGAAAAAATGGTCTCTTTCCTCTTAGGCAGGTCCAGACTTTTTCCTAGACCCCCTCCTGGCTAGCTGTGGTGCACTAGCCCCCTTGGGGCTGTGTTCATGCAGCCAACCCCAGTCCTCTCCCTGGGATCTGCCTCCAAAGACAGAGCCTCAGCTCCCAGACCCCACCTGCCCCGGCGGGTGAGCAGACAAGCGTCTCAGGCTAGTGAGTGCTGATCGGCACTGATCCTCTGTGTGGGAATCTCTCCACTTTGCCCTCTGCACCCCTGTTTCTGCACTCTCCTCAGTGGTTCCGAAGCTTCCCCTCCCCCCCGCCACACCCCCATCTCCTCCAGTGAAGGGGCTTCCTAGTGTGTGGAAACCTTTCCTCCTTCACAGCTCCCTCCCAGAGGTGCAGGTCCCATTCCTATACTTTTGTCTCTGTTTTTTCTTTTTTCTTTTGCACTACCCAGGTATGTGGGGAGTTTCTTGCCTTTTGGGAAGTCTGAAGTCTTCTGCCAGCATTCAGTAGGTGTTCTGTAGGGGTTGTTCCACGTGTAGATGTATTTCTGATTATTTGTGGGGTGAAGGTGATCGCCACATCTTATTCCTCCACTATCTTGAAGGTCTCCCCTGAATCTGTAAACCTTAACTTTTTATTTTGAATTACACTTATTTAGAAAAAAAGGTAGTGCTCTTTTAATACCTGTACACCTGCTCCATTATTAACTGTTCAATCATGGTTTTCAAGTGTTCTATAGAGTAGCACTTTTATCTCTTTAGAGAAATCATGTAGTTGATATGTTCTGAATGTGAATATACGTTAGACTGTGATTCTTATCCTTCAAAATGAATAGCTTACTATCATGGTTACTGGGAGGGCTTCCAGAAGATAACCCTTGATTTTGTTTCCCCAACTCAAGCAGCTCTGTAGAGTCAACCCATTTTCTGTAATCCCACAGGGTCAGCTGAGATATCCAGTGAAACTGTATCACAGTTCAACTTTTCTAGCTGCTAATTTTTGCTTCCTTCTTTTTCCTTCACAGGATTTTATTCCAAAAGTACTCCCTAATAATCCTTCTGCCTCCATCTTAGAATCTGATTTCTTGGGGATTTCAACCAGTGACAGAATATCTGAAGAGCAATAAAGAGTTTCCAAGTATTTGAGCCTATAGCTTATATTGTAGATTAAATATGGCAGCAAATTTTTATGACTTGCCTTATTGAAAAGTACACTGTAATTCCCTTCTCTTTACTTCCTGGCAGGAGTTCATGAGTTGCTTGACCAACAGAATGTGAAAGTGGAAATGTTCTGGAACTTCGAAGGCTGGGTTATAAGAAGCCCTGTTGTTTTTACCTTAGTCTCTTAGAGCATTTTCTGAGAGTCTTAATCCATGATATAAGTCTAATTATTCCAAGATTACTAAGCCTGAAATGATACATGTAGGTGCTTTGGTCAGTGGTTCCAGCTGTGCCCAGTCATCTGTGTTTTCCTGCCAAGGGGCCAGACATTTGAATGAAACCATCTTGGACACACCAGAAGAGACCATTGGCCAGCTAATATCTATCATTAAGTGACCTTGGTTGATGGTGCATGACACAAGAGAATCACACCATTGAACCCTCACCAGCACCCTAATTCTTTAAATTGTGATGCATAATAACGTATTTGTTGCTAAAAACCAATATATTTTTACACTATTATAGAGCAATAGAAAACAGAAATGGATATAGGTAGCAGAAGAAGGATGCTTTGTAAAAGAGACTTTAAAACCATATGAATGTGTCTGTGGAATCCAGCAGTGGGTGAAAGCTAAAAAGCTTGGAGGAAATTGTAAGGAAAGATGAGTATCTCAAGAAGACTGTTAGTGAAAGATGAAAAATTACCACAGATACTATTAGAAATGTTGATAGAAAAAGACAATTATTATTCATAGTAAAAAAAAATAGTTGAATCAAAAGCTAGATTTGGCAAAGGAGAGATTCAGGTGGTAGGGATTACTGTACTAACTCGTTTCTTTTAGCTGTTTATGATAATATATGAATACATAAAGATGATATTAAAATTGAATCCTTCAATTTTAAGCAGAATTTGGAAGAGAGATAAATGAAATAGAACATAATAAATTTTATGAAGAAAAGATCTTCTTATTTTCAAAATTTCATATGGCAAAAAACTCTCAGAATAAGAAATAGACTCAAGTTAAAATCATGTCGAAGTGTTGCTTTAAAAACCCTTTATTGAGACCTTCAAGATGGCGGAAGAGTAAGAAGTGGAGATCACCTTCCTCCCCACAAATACATCAAAAATATATCTACATCTGGAACAATTGCTACAGAACACCTACTGAATGCTGGCAGAAGACCTCAGACTTCCCAAAAGGCAAGAAACTCCCCCACGTACCAGGGTAGGGCAAACGAAAAAACAGAGACAAAAGAATAGTGATGGAACCTGCACCAGTAGGAGGGAGCTGTGAAGGAGGAAAGTTTGCACACACTAGGAAGCCCCTTCATGGGCAGAGATGGGGGTTGGCGGGGGGGAAGTTTCGGAGCCGCTGAGGAGAGTGCAGCAAGAGGGGTGCGGAGGGCAAAGCAGAGAGATTCTCGCACAGAGCATCAGTGCCGACCAGCACTGACCAGCCCAAGAGGCTTGTCTGCTCACCCTCCGGGGCGGGCAGGGCTGAGAACTGAGAATCGGGCTTCGGAGGTCAGATCACAGGGAGAGGCCTGGGGTTGGCTGCCAGAACACAGCCAGAAGGGGCTAGTGCACCCCAGCTAGCCAGGAGGGAGCCCAGGAGAGTCTGGACCTGCATAACAGGCAAGAGACCATTGTTTTGGGTGCGCAAGGACAGGGGATTCAGAGCATGGCCTAAACGAGCTCCAGAGATGGGTTCGAGCCGCGGCTATCAGCGCAGACACCAGAGACAGGCATGAAATGCTAAGGCTGCTGCTGCAGCCACCAAGAAGCCTGTGTGCAAGCCCAGGTCACTATCCACACCTTCCCACATGGGAGCCTGTGCAGCTTGCCAGAGCCAGGGTCCCGTGATCCAGGGACAACTTCCCCGAGAGAACACATGGCATGCCTCAGGCTGGTGCAACATTCCGCTGACCTCTGCCGCCGCAGGTTCACCCCACATTCCGTACTGTCTCTACCCCCAGGCTGAGTGAGCCAGAGCCCCCGAATCAGCTGCTCCTTTAACCCCGTCCAGTCTGAGTGAAGAACAGATGCCCTCAAGGGACCTATATGCAGAGGCGGGTCCAAATCCAAAGCTGAACCTCAGGAAGTGTGCGAACAAAGAAGAGAAAGGGAAATCCCTCCCAGCAGCCTCAGGAGCAGCGGATTAAATCTCCACAATCAACTTGATGTGCCCTGCACCTGTGGAATACCTAAATAGACAACAAAACATCCAAATTGAGGCGGTGGACTTGGGAGCAATGATTTTTTTTTTTTTCCTTTTTCTCTTTTTGTGATTGTGTATGTGTATGCTTCTGTGTGTAATTTTGTCTGTATAGCTTTGCTTTTACCATTTGTCCCAGCGTTCTGTCTGCCCATTTTTTTGTTCTTGTTTTTTTTTCTAGTATATTTTTTAGTGCTTCATAGCATTGGTGGATTTGTGTTTTGGTTTGGTTGCTCAATTCTTTCCTTCTTTGCTTCTTTTTGCTTATTAATTTTTAATAATTATTTTTATTTTAATAACATTTTATTTATTTATTTATCCCTTTTATTCTGAGCTGTGTGGATGACAGGATCTTGGTCCTCTGGACAGGGGTCAGGCCTGTGCCTCTGAGGTGGAAAAGCCGAGTTCAGAATATTGGTCCACCAGACACCTCCCTATTCCATGTACTATCAAACAGCAAAAACTTCCCAGAGATCTCCATCTCAACTCCAAGACCCAGCTCCACTCAATTACCAGCAAGCTGCAGTGCTGGACACCCTATGACAAACAACTAGCAAGATAGGAACACAACACAACCCACTAGCAGAAAGGCTACCTAAAATCATAATAAGGTCACAGACACGCCAAAACACACCACCAGACATGGACCTGCCCACCGGAAAGACAAGATCCAGCCTCATCCACCAAAACACAGGCAGTAATCACCTCCACAAGGAAGCCTACAAAACCCACTGAACCAACATTAGCCACTGGGGGCAGACACCAAAAACAACGGGAACCATGAACCTGCAGCCTGCAAAAGGGAGACCACAAACACAGAAAGTTAAGCAAAATGAGAAGACAGAGAAACACACAGCAGATGAAGGAGCAAGGTAAAAACCCACCAGACCAAACAAATGAAGAGGAAATAGGCAGTCTACCTGAAAAAGAATTCAGAGTACTGATAGTAAACATGATCCAAAATCTTGGAAATAGAATGGAGAAAATAAAAGAAATGTTTAACAAGGACCTAGAAGAACTAAAGAACAAACAAACAATGATGAACAACCCAATAAATGAAATTAAAAATTCTCTAGAAGAAATCAACAGCAGAATAACTGAGGCAGAAGAATGGATAAGTGACCTGGATGATAAAATAGTGGAAATAACTGCTGAAGAGTAAAATAAAGAAAAAACAATGAAAAGAATTGAGGACAGTCTCAGATACTTGTGGGACAACTTAAATGCACCAACATTCGACTTATAGGTGTCCCAGAAGAAGAAGAGAAACAGAAAGGGACTGAGAAAATATTTGAAGAGATTATAGTTGAAAACTTCCCTATTATGGGAAAGCAAAGATTATGGGAAAGCAAAGAGTTAATCAAGTCCAGGAAGTGCGGAGAGTCCCATACAGGATAAATCCAAGGAGAAACACGCCAAGACACGTATTAATCAAACTATCAAAAATTAAATACAAGGAAAAAAATTTAAAAATTAAAAAAAAGGGAAAACAACAAATAACATACAAGGGAATCCCCATAAGCTTAACAGCTGATCTTTCAGCAGGAACTCTGCAAGCCAGAAAGCATTGGCAGGACATATTTAAAGTGATGAAAGCGAAAAACCTACAATCAACATTTCTCTACCCAGCAAGGATCTCATTCAGATTCAACAGAGAAATTAAAAGCTTTACAGACAAGCAAAAGCTAAGAGAATTCAGCACCACCAAACTAGCTTTATAACAAATGCTAAAGGAACTTCTCTAGGCAGGAAACACAAGAGAAGGAAAAGTCCTACAATAACAAACCCCAAACAATTAAGAAAATGGCAGGAACATACATATCTATAATTACCTTAAATATAAGTGGATTAAATGTTCCAACCAAAAGGCATAGACTGGCTGAATGGATACAGAAACAAGCCCCATACATATGCTGTCTACAAGAGACCCACTTCAGACCTAGGGACACATACAGACTGAAAGTGAAGAGATGGAAAAAGATATTGCATGCAAATGGAAATCAAAAGAAAGCTGGAGTAGCAGTTCTCATATCAGACGAAATACACTTTAAAATAAAGAATATTAAAAGAGACAAAGATGGACACTACATAATGATCAAGGGATCAATCCAAGAAGAAGATATAATAATTGTAAATTTTCATGCACCCAACATAGGGACACCTCAATACATAGGGCAAATGCTAACAGCCATAAACGGGGAAATCGACAGTAACACAAACATAGTAGGGGTCTTTAACACCCAAATTTCACCAATGGACAGATCATCCAAAATGAAAATAAGTAAGGAAACACAAGCTCTAAATGATACATTAACCAAGATGGACTTAATTGATATTTATAGGACATTCCATCCAAAAAAAAGATACACTTTCTTCTCACGTGCTCATGTAACATTGTCCAGGATAGATCATAACTTGTGTCATGAATCAAGCCTTGGTAAGTTTAAGAAAACTGAAATCGTATCAAGTACCTTGTCCTACTACAATGCTTTGAGACCATATATCAATTACAGGAAAAAATCTGTAAAAAATACAAACACATGGAGGTGAAACAATACACTAATAAATAACCAAGATATCACTGAAGAAATCAAAGAAGAAATTAAAAAAATACTGAGAAACAAATTACAACAAAAACACAATGATCCAAAATCAATGGGATTCAGCAAAAGCAGTTCTAAGAGGGACGTTTATAGCAATACAATCCTACCTCAAGACACAAGAAACATGTCAAATAAAAACTTAACCTTACACCTAAAGCCATTAGAGAGAGAAGAACAGAAAAACCCCAAAGTTATCAGAAGAAATCATAAAGATCAGATCAGAAATAAATGAAAGAGAAATGAAGGAAACGATAGCAAAGGTCAATTAAACTAAAAGCTGGGTCTTTGAGAAGATAAACAAAATGGATAAACCATTAGCCAGACTCATCAAGAAAAAAAAGGAGAAGACTCAAATCAGTGGAATTAGAAATGAAAAAGGAGAAGTAACAACTGACACTGCAGAAATACAAAAGATCATGAGAGATAACTACAAGCACCTCTATGCCAATAAAATGGACAACCTGGAAGGAATGGACAAATTCTTAGAAATGCACAACCTGCCAAGACTGAATCAGGAAGAAATAGAAAATATGAATAGACCAATCACAAGCACTGAAATTGAAACTGTCATTAAAAGTCTTCCAACAAACAAAAGCCCAAGACCAGATGGTTTCACAGGCGAATTCTATCAAACATTTAGAGAAGAGCTAACTACTATCCTTCTCAAACTCTTCCAAAATATAGCAGAGGTAGGAACACTCCCAAACTCATTCTATGGGGCCACCATCACCCTGATACCAAAACCAGAAAAAGATGTCACAAAGAAAGAAATCTACAGGCTAATATCACTGATGAACATAGATGCAAATATCCTCAACAAAATACTAACAAACAGAATCCAACAGCACATTGAGAGGATCATACACCAGGATCAAGTGTGGTTTACCCCAGGAATGCCAGGATTCTTCAATACATGCAAATCAATCATGGGATACACCCTATTAACAAACTGAAGAATAAAAACCATATGATCATCTCAATAGATGCAGGAAAAGCTTCCGAAAAAATTCAACACCCATTTATGATAAAAACCCTCCAGAAGTATGTGTAGAGGGAACCTACCTTAACATAATAAAGGCCATATATGACAAACCCACAGCCAACATCGTCCTCAATGGTGAAAAACTGAAACCATTTCCACTAAGATCAGGAACAAGACAAGGCTGCCCACTCTCACAACTATTATTCAACATTGTTTTGGAAGTTTTAGCCACAACTATCAGAGAGAAAAAAGAAATAAAAGGAATCTAAATCAGAGAAGAATAAGTAAATCTGTCACAGTTTGCAGATGACATGATACTACACATAGAGAATCCTAAAGATGTTACCAGAAAACTACTAGAACCAATCAATGAATTTGGTAAAGTAGCAGGATATAAAATTAATGCACAGAAAACTCTGGCATTCCTATACACTAATGATGAAAAATCTGAAAGTGAAATTAAGAAAACAGTCCCATTTACCATTGCAACAAAAAGAATAAAATACCTAGGAATAAACCTACCTCAGGAGACAAAAGACCTGTATACATAAAACTATAAAACACTCATGAAAGAAATTAAAGATGATACAAACAGATGGAGAGATATACCATGTTCTTGGATTGGAAGACTCAACATTGTGAAATGACTATACTACCCAAAGCAATCTACAGATTCAATGCAATCCCTATTAAACTACCACTGGCATTTTTCATAGAACTAGAAGAAAAAAATTCACAATTTGTATGGAAACACAAAAGACCCGAATAGCCAAATCAAACTTGAGAAAGAAAAACGGAGCTTCAGGAATCAGGCTCCCAGACTTCAGAATATACTACAAAGCTACAGTAATCAAGACAGTATGGTACTGGCACAAAAACAGATATATAGATCAATGGAACAAGATAGAAAGCCCAGACATAAACCCATACACATATGGTCACCTTATCTTTGATATAGGAGGCACAAATATACAATGTAGAAAAGACTGCCTCTTCAATAAGTGGTGCTGGGAAAACTGGACAGCTACATGTAAAAGAATGAAATTAGAACACACCCTAACCCCATACACAAAAATAAACTCAAAATGGATTAAAGACCTAAATGTAAGGCCAGAGACTATAAAAGTCTTAGAGGAAAACATAGGCAGAACACTGTATGACATAAATCACAGCAAGATCTTATTTGACCCACCTCCTAGAGAAATGGAAATAAAAACAAAAATAAACAAATGGGATTTAATGAAACTTAAAAGCTTTTGCACAGCAAAGTAAACCATAAACAAGATGAAAAGACAACCCTCAGAATGGGAGAAAATATTTTCAAATGAAGCAACTAACAAAGGATTAATGTCCAAAATTTACAAGCAGCTCATGCAGCTCAATATCAAAAAAAAAACAACCCAATCCAAAAATGGTCAGAAGACCTAAAAAGACATTTCTCCCAATAAGATATACAGATTACCAACAAACACGTGAAAGGATGGTCAACATCACTAATCATTAGAGAAATGCAAATCAAAACTACAGTGTGGTATCACCTCACACCGGTCAGAATGGCCATCATCCAAAAATCTACAAAACAATAAATGCTGGAGAGGGTGTGGAGAAAAGGGAACCCTCTTGCACTGTTGTTGGGAATGTAGATTGATACAGCCACTATGGAGAACTGTATGGAGGTTCCTTAAAAAACTAAAAATAGAACTACCATATGACCCAGTAATCCCTCTATTGTGCACATACCCTGAGAAAACCATAATTCAAAAAGGGTCATGTACCACAATGCTCATTGCAGCTCTATTTACAATAGCCAGGACATGGAAGCAACCTAAGTGTCCATCGACAGATGAATGGATAAAGGAGATGTGACACATATATACAATGAAATATTAGCCATAAAGGGAAATGAAATTGAGTTATTTGCAGTGAGGTGGATGGACCTAGAATCTGTCATACAGAGTGAAGTCAGAAAGAAAAACAAATACTGCATGCTAACACATATATATGGAATTAAAAAAAAGAAAAAAAAGGTTATGAAGAACCTAGGGACAGGACCGGAAGAAAGACACAGACATACTAGAGAATGGACTTGAGGACTTGGGGAGGGGGAAGGGTAAGCTGTGACAAAGTGAGAGAGTGGCATGGACATATATACACTACCAAATATAAAATCAATAGCTAGTGGGAATCAGTCGCATAGCACAGGGAGATCAGCTCGGTGCTTTGTGAACACCTAGAGGGGTGGGATAGGGAGAGTTGGAGGGAGGGAGATGCAAGAGGGAAGAGATATGGGGATATATGTATATGTATAGCTGATGCACTTTGTTATAAAGCAGAAACTAACACACCATTTTAATTATACTCCAATAAAGATATTAAAAAAACCCTTTATTAAGACCTCAAAAAATATAAAAGAATATAGACCCTATACACAAACAAAAAGCTCTTTAGAAAGTATTTTAAGGTCATTGCCCCACAATAGTCTAATTCTTAGTCTTATCTAAAGACCTATATCAAAGAGATATGTGGATGTGTCACTGTCTAATGAATGGACTCCAACAAGATTCAGAGTAATCCTACATATTTTTAAGAGCATTGTATTGTCAAAAGTACCATCAATTTTTACTGAGTTGGAGACATTTTAAAGTTAAAAGCAGCACTGAGGCTCCCAAACATCTAAAGACAGGAAATGATCTAAGAGGTCTACTCAGCTGCAAATATGAGTTATTTCTTTTAGAAAAATTAAAGATTATCTTAGAAAACAGAACATAGAGCAGTAACAATAGAGCCAAAAAACTTGAAGAATTATTCCAAGAGTGCCTTAATAAAGTGACTGGCAACACGTGCCCAACAGAATTTCAGAATTGCTGTGCATCTGTGACTGCTGTATGCCTACTGCTCCCCTGCTTTTGAATCAGATGTAAATGGAAGTTATCCTTTCATGTGTCATAATTGTATATTGTGGTCAAAGATGCAACTGGAGAAGGGGTGTAGGTAATTGGTCTCTTTACTTCAAAGGTCTGAGAATTAAGAGGAATTGTACTTGAGGAACTGTGCCCATAGATACTCTCATCTGTATCTGGACCTAGACCTGATTTAGATGCTTAGATATAGGACTTTGAGCAAATGCTATAATAGAATGAAAGACTCTGTGCCTTGTAAGAGGTGAAGTTTGCATGTGACAGAAATGTAAATATATTATGTAAATGTAAAAATATTATGCTGGGCATATTATGCTGGGTTAATGGTAACCCCAAATTTTGATAATCTTCCCACTGAGAGGTGGAGTCTCATTCTTCTCCCCTTGAATCTCATTTCTCATTTGAGATTTGTTTTCCCCAATAAATACTGCAGATATTATGTTTTGGAACTTCAAGGCATATGTCTTAAGAAGCTTTGCAAGTTCCAAATGGATTTCTTGACACTCTCAGCCTCAGATAAAAATAGATGTCCAACTACCCTGAGAGTGCCATGTAGGAATTCGCATGCTTAGATACATGTCTAAATTATCCATCAATAGTTCTAGCTGAGCTAAGAATAATATTCATATATCTAAGGAAGTTTCCTATATACATGTATATATAGGAAGGAGACCTCCTTAGAATTCCAGGTCAGACCATTAGCTGGCTAGCCTTCACTGTGTGACTTTCATTGCTGACACATGGAACAAGAGACTCATCCAGCAGAGCTTTGCCCATATTCCTGACTCACGACTCCAAATTGTGACAGATAATAGAACTGTTGTTGCTTTCAAGTACTAAATTTTGGGGTAGTTGATCATCCAGACACAGAGTATTAGAAAAGCTTAGAATAATAACAACTTTATTTGGCCTTTTAAATTTCTAATTGCTCCTACAGTACATGTAATAGTACCTGTATTTATATATAATACTCAAATTAAAAGTCAATACATGTATCTTATACCCCATTTTAAAACTATAGTAAAATTTAGCTTGATAAATTTAAAATAAAAAATTTGACAAAAAGCAGAAAAGAAGAATGGAAAATTAAGTACTGATGATTTAATAGAAGAGCTATATAAAAATTGATAGAGAAATAATTTAAAGGCGATAAGAATGGACTTAATTAGGGAATAATATCTACCTTATCTTACACAGAATGCCTAATTTATGTGTTACTTTGTAATAGTGGAAACATCTGGGTATAGCTAGAGAATGCATGTTAATTCAGGTCAAAGGAGTTACATACTCATATAGAAATGGAGAATAATTAAGTAAGTATTTTTAAGCAAAGGTCATTGGTCAGTGTGTGCTAAAGAATATTAATCAGATGATGCTCTTTAGTGTGAGTTAGCACAGAAAGAACATAAATGTACAGAAATAATTTTAAAATTACTACAATAAGTCAGGCAATTGATTGTAAATATCTCAACCAATGGAAATGGAAAGTCTGAAGCCTTTGACATAAATTATTTGAGTGTATCTTCATAGGTCCCAGTGACTGAATGAAGGTAATGACAAAAAGAGGGTTTTGAACTTGAGTCATCCAATGGAAGGTGATACCCTTATCAGATTTTGAAAGTAAGTGATGAGAGAAAATTTTGGGAAACACGAAATACTTAACTTCTCTTTTGCTCTCAAATATGATAAATTGTTTTTGTCTTTGTATGTTTCCTATTCTAAAGTTATCTATATTTAATAACTTGAAAAATAAATCATACAATTTAAATGATTTGAAATTAGTAGTATAATTTGAAAATTGTGAAATTTCTTTTATAAGAAATACTTTCCTAGTTTTATTTTGGGTTTTAAAAATCCTTTGAATATTTATATATATGCATTTTCATGAATGTGTACACCTCTTACTGGCTAAAATTACTGATATTTATACTTTGCAGACTAATTGCTCCTCTGAAGTCATAGGAAAACCATGTACAAACGGCTTTTCATTAAGTCCTATAAAGAAGCTGCAGCTTTGCCATTACTGATGAGATATTTAACAAAAATCCCTGACAAATAATATCTCTTTTTTCATTCCTTTGTATTTATGTGGCATCTTATTGATTCAAACCTCGCAATATTTACTGCACATCTGTTTTACATTTCCAAATACACAGAGTACTGCTTCATTCAAAGTGCTAGTCTTTACATTCTTTCTGCCTGATGCCATTACTGCATTTAAGAAGAGGATAGAAATCTAGTTGAATGGGTAACAAGAAAACAAGTGCATCCACAGCTGTATAATACTTAAACTTTATAATACATACAAAAACAAGTGCATCCACAGCTGTATAATACTTAAACTTTATAATACATACAAATAGAGTTCTCAAGCCCCTGCAGGATGCCTAAACACCTGGTAGATGAAATGGAAATGCAAAGTAGCTTAAATATTTTAATTCGTTTTGCTCAGAGAATCAGAATATGTAACTATATTATACAGTCATAAACTGAATATATGGGCTGCATAAGATATCTCCTCCTAAAATGTTCTTCAATAAATGGTGCCAGAGCAGTTTTAAATACCTGTCAACCTAAATTTGGTGGAGCTTATCAAGATGTGTTTAGTGACTGCAATCCATGCCTGTAGTGGACTGATACAAAAGGTTTTTTCTTTCTTCTTTTTCTTCTGTTAGAATAAAAATCTCAAGGACAATATGTTTGACAGAGGAATTTCAAGGAGTATATACATATATTATTTGAGGGACTGGTTTTCAGAAGGCATTCTGGGAACTATCTACACTATCAGTTTGTTTTGCAAGGGGAAGATAATGGTAACCATGTCATTAAATTTTTCTCTTTTCTTTCTCTGCATCAAATATTCTAAAAGCAGATATTGGGTGGAATGTTATCCTATAAACCCAAAGCTTGTTATCTGCTACACTCATGTTGTTAATCTGTCTTCAGTGTGTTCTATTCATCTACTATACTTTTCTACAAAATCCTTCCTTCCATGAAAACCAAAATAAACAACAAATAAGAGACAGGGCTAAATAGCCAACTGTGTCTCACAGAAGAAGCTAGAGTCCATGTCTATATCTTTGGCTTCAACCCAATGGCAACCATTGGCACCAATAATCCAGCTGTTAGAAATACAACTGCAGTTTCTTTTGAAATGTTATGGCCTAACATCTACTAATCTAGGAATATATAAACACCTGTCTTTTTTATTCCACATGCTATGTACAAACAAAACAAAACAAAAAATAGATTAGTCTCTCAAAACATAGTAAATATATATTTTTATGCTACAGGTGATACTAATGTATACATTATTATACACGATTAAACAATGTTTGCACATATGTTTTTATGTAAGGTATGTATTAACAAATGCATGTAAAATATATACCTAAGAAAATAAAACAAACATTCTAATTTATTTTTCTGCAAATCTAGTAGATTATCATGCATAGGATTTCTTTGGAAATCATTGCCCAATCAACCACAGCCTTTCCTTGGGGAAGTCACGATATATGAGATCATGATAAATTCACGATCTACTGGCTGGCAATTGGACAGATCAGAAAGAGAGAAGTCTTGCTTTTTTTATTGTGTTTGTAATGAAAAGATTTTCTTGCCATATAAGATTAAAATCCCCAATAAAATTACCCACAAATATGGTTTTGCTTTTATTTTGGACCATCTGGTGACTTAATCATTATGTGTATTATTTTGTGTGAAAATGTATTTAGAAGTTTACGTATTAGAATCACAAACAAATATTTGGAATACGGTATCCTTTAAATCTGATATTTGTCTGTTAAAATAAACATATCTCTTATGCATCAAGATTGTTCAGTCCACATCCCTAAATTTGTCAGAAGAAATGAACCATATAATTATGATACTTTTTAATATTAAATTTAATTTTTGAATTGTCAAAATATTACCACTTTTGACTAAAACTATGCTAAAATATATGTCACTTTTCCTACATTCTCAAAGAGTTTTAAATAACGAATAATATTCAATCATGACTTTAGAGACTATTCATATGTAGGGTTAAATAGGGTAATTTTGCCATTTTGACTATTCCTTAAACAATACTTTTGCATAATGTTTAGAGACTCCTCATTACTCTGTGTCCATAATATTACAGGAACTTAGGAAATAATTGAAGAGTGAATGAATAAATTAAGAAGCTTCATATAAAAAAATTATTTAATTAATTTTTCTGAAGGTGCAGAGCCAGCCACGGAGGGCAAAAAGTATGAAAGAGGGAAAGAATGAGTGCGTTTCTTGGTCAGAATTTGAGTTTACTTCAGCCAGCGTTTCTAATTTTTTCCTTCTTGATTCAGGTTAACTAAAACAATAAAACAAACAAACAAAAAATTGCCAGAGACAAAGTTTATGAGGCATTACTTTACCTGGGGTACAAGTACAACCCTAGGGAAGCAAAATTAAATTAAAAAGGAAAGTGAGGCAGGGAAAGGAGAAAAAGCTGGTTCAATGACACAAACCACCCCTAGAAAGCCCCTATGAAGCCACAACATTTTAGAAAAGTTGGTGAAAATAGTAGGAATGAGAATTTTTTTCTCCTAGCTCTTTTCCAATCTCCTGCTCCTAAATGTGTCTCAGGGGGAATTAATTTCCCAACAATTCTGCATGACGTTAACAGGCGCGTCTGGACAGAATCTGAACAAAGCCAGAGTTTCTGTCTTCCTAGGAAAGTCAGATCTAGGTTGGAAGCTACTGTTCTCCTACTGGGAAAGGCTCAGTGGATGTCAAGGCAAAGCCATACACTCCCTCCTAGGGAAAGTTAAACAACTGGCAGTGTTCAGTGATGAGGCAACACATGTGGCAGCCAGATTTTACTGCCACAGAACACAGTGCAGACCATCATGGCAGCATTGCCATCGAGGAAGCAGCACAGGTGGCTGAGGCCAGGGTGGGCAATTGGGGCCGAGATTTGGGAGACACATAAATTGTTTCCGGACTACTCTACCTTCTTAAACCCTGGAGACTGCTCTTTATATTACTGATTAATTTCTGTCTCTTTCATCCTTGATGTTTTGAGTTTGGACTTTGAATGTTCCAGAAAATCAAGCAAAGTAATAAATATCAGTTATTGAGCCAATAACATGTGATGAATACTAATATGTTTATTAAATCACCACCACAAGGCCCCAACAGGTAGTTTTTATGCCATATTAAAGAAATGTGACTGCGACATAAGAATTTAAATAATATGCTCAAGGTTAATAGTTTTGTAATTTGTGACACCAAAATGTATACCCAGAACTTCTGAATAAAAGGAAAAGTCATGTTTTACAATTCTATACCGATATATCAAGAGTTGTTTTTGGTGTAATGCTTTTGAGCCATCTTAAGTAAGAAAGAAATTGCTTAAAATCACCAGCCTTAGATCTTAGATGTAAGTATATTTAGCTTCAGATACAATTTTAATAAGTTGTATGGTAGATCTACTCATAATGGCATCAACAAATAGAATGTTATCTTATAAATAAAGGGAGGGGGCAGATTTTCTAGTAATTGCCCATGCTCAAGAGGAAAAGCCAGAATTAAGAGAGAGTCCCTAATCAGTGTTTGGTGTTTGATGTTGTCTATATTCCATACTAACACTATTAAGATGCTTTCTGTGAGAAATGATGAGATGTATTTCAATTTTAATTCTTTCAGTTATAGTATTATGTCATAATTGTGAAGGTGATATTAGGTTGTTTTCATAAAATAGTTTGAGAACATTTTATTCTCAAATAGCTTTCTTATTTAACAATGTCTTATGAACCATCACAATGATGAAAACAATCACCAGCAGCACAACAGAACCCATGTACTTATGAATCTATGTTTGCGTGTTTGTATTTCAAGCTGAGAAGAACCCAAGAATAAACCCATTATAAAGCAGGCCATTTGAGTGATAAAGCAGATGTGTACTTTGCCCTAGATTGGGACAAGTCTCTGGAATCAGTAGTCACTGGCCCTCCATATTGCAAAATTCTAAGAGAGGATTTTCAGGGATGCAATATTTATGGAATACAACCTGAATAACAGTAACTGCCATACCTTCTATGATTACGTCCAGAGTAACTGCTTAAAAGAGCAGAAAGTGTCCAAAATTATAAATTTTATTCTAATAACTGGTTCAATTTTATGCATCTATTTTGTTAAGTGAAACACACATTTCCAGTAACATTCAAGCAATTGAAGACAGTATGTATTTCTGACAAAGTGATTATTAGTTATTCAATATCCTAAAAAGCAAAGAAAATAAGAATTGTGGCAGTGAAAATTTAGCTCCTTGACTTACAGTCTTTTTAACGAAAAGATAATTTTCAAAACAGTTAACGATGAAAGAAGTGTAAGCAAGTAACACAAGTTACTGAAAAGCTCATCTCTGCATCAGTATGAGTCTTTCTTCCCAAGTAAACAGAAAACATCCACACCTCTGTCAGCTTACTTAAGCACAGTACTGGAAACTCCTTGTTAGCTGAACATAACTGAAATTTTTCTTCGTTTAAATTCAAAATTAACTAACTGTATAGAACACTAGCAATCCAAACATATTTGTGTGTGTGTGTGTGTGTGTGTGTGTGTGTGTGTGTGTGTGTGTGTGTGTGTTACGCGGGCCTCTCACAGTTGTGGCCTCTCCCGTTGCGGAGCACAGGCTCCGGACGCGCGGGCTCAGCGGCCATTGCTCACAGGCCCAGCCGCTCCGCGGCATGTGGGATCTTCCCGGACCGGGGCACGAACCCGTGTCCCCTGCATCGGCAGGCAGACTCTCAACCACTGCGCCACCAGGGAAGCCCCAAACATATTTTTATATCCCTTTTAAAGGCACAGTTCTGTATTTTATTAATGTTCAAATAAAATTCTGATTTTCAACACAAACTAATACTGCCTTTCTCATAATAAACCCTTGAGAATCAAACTGCATTTAATCCTCAAAAAACTCAGTGTGTTTATTGTGAATTAATGCAATGACCCCAACCTCTGACTGAAGACTCTCTACTGGCAGGGATGAAAATTATTAATACAAACACTCAAAATTACTGTTAGAACTGCTTTGCTGGCACACATATTCAGAAATCTAATGACATTCTGGGGACATTGGGCATGTATATGTTTCTACCTCATGCAAAGCTAGACCAAGAGTGAATAGTATATGATTTCATCACAGTTATGGCTAAGATATTTAGCATTAATTTGAGAAAGATAATTTTCTGTATTATGTATACAGAAAAAAAAGTAATTCTATACTTCAGTTTCAGGAATACAGCATCAAAAAAGCATAAGAATATATTGAGTGCTGAATTATAATTACTGATTATCCTGTAATTAAAGTTAAATTGTTAAACACCTGTTTGAATAGACACTATATGAAATTATTATCAGCTCTTTGAATTTTAAATGGAAAATATAATAAATGAAACCAAATATAGATTGCCCCCCTATGGATAAAAATGTTTTTCATCTGCTACAGATTGGTTGATACAAATATAAATTAGAAGGCACTCTAGTCATCATGTAATGCTCACAAAATAAGATTAAATATTGCCAGATTATTATTTTTTAAATTCAATTACTCAAAGATAAGTACCAAGAAAGCTAAAAAGAATCATTACCTCATAAGTATTTCAAATTCAATATTTTCAACAAGTATATAAAGTGTTAGGAATTTTATAACAGCAGAAAAGTAATGAAATGGAAATTAAAGTGGACTTGTATACATACTGTTAAGAAGTTTTTGGTGTTTAAATTCCAGAGGAGATAAAGTGAGTTTACTATGTTTTTGCTTCTTTATTTCTGACTGTTTTACAAAGCTAAAATGTATGTTATTTTAATTTTTGACATAAATTTGTACCTTACCTATTAAAAACAGAATATTAAGTTTGAAAAATAATTAGGTATTTTTATCTTCATTCATTAAATTGACATTTAAACATTTCCTCAATTAACTTTAAGTTCTGACAATGTACTTTGTACTTTATGTGGCTCTCTAAGGAGGAGCTTGGTTAGGAATGCTATGCTCATGCTTGAATATTTAATCTGCAGAAATATTTGAAGCCCTTGAGTCAATGAGGATATTCTAGTGAAACATACTGTTTTGAAACAGAGAAAATGTTGGTTAACTTTTTCAGAATGAAAATATCAAGTACAAAATATTTGTAGATATCTCTGTCCAAATGTACCTTGAAATTCCATAATGACCTAAGACCAAATACCTAAAGGGTTTTATTCAATTTCTTTTCTCTTGTGCTGAAGTATACCACTCCCATAGCTTGACAGCATGCAGTCTTAAATATGAGGGAAGACAAAATAAATGGTACAAAGTTATTAAGATTTTAGTTTTGTTTACTTGTTAGAAGAAGACAAATCATATAAAAGCTTTAGTTGGTAGAACTAATGAAATTAAACTAACCATTATATGTAGATATCTTGGACGTTCTCTAAATTACACATGATGTAGATAAAAAAGTCATTATTTTTTATCAATATTATCCAAGTTATTCACCCTCTATAAGTAACAGGCATCAACACATAATGCAATATATAAATACACAAAGTAGACAGAATGCTGGAGAACAGAGTATGTGCTGGAAAGATGTAGAATTTGGAGATAATTTTGGAAAAGATACAGGAATGTTAAATCCAACTTACCCTTCCTGTGGGTCATACTGAAATGAAAACTGGCAGAAAGCAGCCTTTTATGCTTATGGAAAGTGAGTGTGGTGGTGAAGCAGGTGAGACAGTTTCCAACTAATTCACAATTTTATTTACATAAAGGTTTTGAGTTAGGTTCTTGAAATTAGCTATAGATTTGAATGCTTGACAAACTTGGCAGACTTTACGACTTACCTAACCTCTACACAGCAGTTTTTTCATCTGCTACATCAGATGTTTGTCACAAGCAATCTACTTGGCATGCATCACACATTTATTTAACAAATAATAGATAAATGAACACCATGTGCCAAATATTCAACTAGACATTGGGGAATAAAGTGGTAAAGAAAACCAGATGAATATGTATGCCTCCCATGTAATAGGAATTCATGAAATATTGGTTACATCGTCTCTGTGTTTATATTCAATAACTAGCTATTTTTCTTAATTCTAAAATTTCTTTTAGGAATATTGCTTATAAAAATAAAGTAGTGAGATGCTATCCAACATGTGCATGAACTCTATTTCTACATGAATTTAATAAATCCATAAATCTTTCATTTCTAAGGATAGAAGATATTTAATGCAAAATTTAAAAACTATACTTGGTATATTACATGTTTATTTTTACTAGCCAAGAATTCCTTTACTTTTATTAGAAATTAGATAAAAAAGGAAATACAGAAATTTTTATCTCAACCACAGGCAATTTCCCAGTGATAAAACTGAGGCTTAAGTGACAGAGTGACTTAACCAAGTTTCTTTGGAGTAGCATTCATTTTTAAATTACAATAATCAAGTAAACTTATTTTACTCTTTATAGTATAAAGGAACAAGTGAACAGAATATTAATTAATATAGTTCTAAATGTTTCTTTTAATCCCATTATATTACCCTAATGAGCTATGTCTCCTTGAATATAAACTTGCCTGATTAACTACAGAATACATTTCTGGGTGTATAGGTCATTCAGAAGTTCACAAATTATCTTTGTTGATGCAGTCCTAACACTGTCTAATTGGACAAATCCAAACTGTCTAACTGCAAATTGATGCCATCAGAAAGACAATCATAATATGTATTAAATATAGCTAAAAGCTATAGCATGGTAACAACAGATGTTATATAGTCAATTTGGTGTTCTGAATATAAAGAAAAGTGAAGAAACTTAACAAATGGAGACCTGAGAAAGCAAATACAATCAGTGCAAGGAGACACATTGTGAGAGATTTGCCATGTTGGATTAGTCTAAGGTTTAATGCACTTGTCTGTATGATAGTCTAGATGAGAGCCAGTTCCTTTCTACCAGTATGTGGGTAAAGACTCAAGCTATCAGTTTTACTCTTGAAATTATATTTGGTTTATCCTGATCTTCTTTAAAAGACACAGATTAAACTATTCCTAAGAGATAAGAGCATATTCTACCATGCCAACATTTTATTTTAATAATGTTCAATATCATCAAGCTACTTTTTGCACTAAGGAAAAAGGCATATTAGAAATACACATTACTGGGTATTTTCCTTGTCTCTTTCTATTTAAAAGTGTGTTATTATCCCCTTTCTTGGATCAGTTATTATTGGACAGTTCCTCTAAAAATGTTCAATTTAACTTTGAGAAAGAAAAATTCCCAGGTTAAGTGTTCAGATAATGAACACAAAGATTGCCTTGATTATAACTCAAAGTATAAAGTAAATATCCATGAATCCATATTTATATAAATACATTGAATAAATAAATCAATGAGGAGGATAGACAAATGTCTTGTGCAGAAGAATTCCAAATAATTTAGGTACATACACTGCCCTCAAGGAAGTGGAGCATAATTTCTCATTCTTTAGTGTGAGCCATACATAATGACTTCTTTCCAAAGAGTACAGTATAGAAGGAGGGAAAAAGAATAACTTTACAGTGGAAAAATCTGACAAACACTTCCTCAACCAGGTGATTAACGATATCATTAACAGGGATAAGTCATGTTGGTACCATGTACTCTTGACATGATGTGATGAAAATGGCTCTTTACTTCTATGGTCTCATTTCCAAAAGCTAAAAATCCTGTCTAATCATGAGAAAAATATCAGACGTACCCCAATTAAGAGATATTCTATAAAATACCTGACTAATCTCTTCAAAAGGATTAAGGTCTTCAAAAACAAGGAAAGACTGAAAAACTCAAAGGGAAGAGAAGTCTACTGAGACATGATTAATAAATGTAATGTGTTATCCTTTATGGAAATGGATCAGAAAAAGAACATTAAGCATAATCTAAGGAAATCTGAATAAAATATAGACTTTAGTTAATAATAATGTATAATTATCCATCCATTAATTATGACAAATGTAATATGTAAGACGTTAAAAATAGGAGAAGTGGGCATGGCATATATGAGAAATCTCTTTACCAACTTTGTAACTTTTCTATAAATTTAAATTTATTCTAAAATCTATAAATGTAATCCTTATCAAGATACCAATACATTTTTCATAATCCCTCCAATTTCTATGAAACCACAAAATACCTTGAATAGCCAAAGCACTCCAGAACAAAGCTGGAGATATCATATGCCCTGATTTCAAATTATATTACAAAGCTATAGTAATCACAATATTTAATTTAATTTATTTGATCACCCTCTGTTCCATTTGTGTCTAATTAGGAATCTGATTGTGTCTAATTAGGATCTAGTGAGAGAGAGCAAGAGAGAACACACTAGAGGGAAAGAATCTTAGGGTTGGGGGAGGAAGAAACTCTTTCCCCTACCATTAAGATGTAAACAAAGTGAGGGACCAATGAAAAACCTGACTGGTCCAGGTCAATAAATTTTTAAAAATTATTTTTAAATTTAGGAATCATGAACATTTGATCAATTAAGCCTTAGGACAGGAGGAGTAACACCAGACTTTCTGTGAACCACATCCACCTCCAAAGAAGCTCTTACGTCACAGAGGTTGGTAACATTTTCATTTCCTACTTTATTAGATGTACTTCATCTCTTCCTAAAAATTGTGTCTGGTAGAAATGGCTTCATTTAATTGAAAAAAAATGTGGGCTAAGTAAAATATTGTCATAAAGTCATTGAGCTTAGCTTTTGTCTCTCTTAATCTTATAAAGTCCTCTCCCCGACCCCCAGCCACCTTTTATTTTTATTTTGTTAGACTGACTTGTCAAAGAAATCCAGGCAGTTGCTATTTTCTGGATTGTTCTTATAGCTTCCTTATAGTGTTCTTTAGCAATTTTCTATCCTCTTGTTCTCCTATAAATGGGAAATTAGTTCAAAAGGCTCTGTTCATCAAAGGTATATATTTGTGGCTAAAATTTTCTATAGGTGAGTTACGTGGTCTATCTTTCATCACATCAGGAGTCACATAACATTAGAATAATCAACCAAAAATGAGCTGAAATTGACCACTGGGTTAGAATATTGACTGTCTGAAAACTTCATTATAGTTTCCTTTTCCTCTTCTATTGTGAAATCACTTTAATGACTTTAATGTTTTAGAAATGTTTGATAAATATTAAACAAATACATCTTATTGTTCTCCCTAAATTCTGTTCCATTCTAGCTTCCTCTTATTTAGCTTCATTTATGAGATCATTTACCCAGGCCCAACCATAGCCTTCACAGTCAGGCTGTGGGATGTGAGATTCTCTTTGAATTCTCTTCATCATGTCAAAGACAGACTGGAGTTAGTTATTTAAGATCTAGAGTTAATGCTCTAGCTTAGCACTGACACACTGTATTATGATGCAGATATTAAAATGGTAGTTCTGCATGAAGAGATTGAGGTTCTGCTTTTCTAAAAAGAACTCAGATGTTGCCAAGAGTGGTAGTCTGCTATTACATTTTGAGTAACAAGGTAGCAAGGTTCATATCTTTTACTTATCCATAAGAGATTAATTAGAGTATTACAGAGGGTACTTTGAAGGCAACTGGATTGAGTTCTGGGGGAACTGCTATCCTCTGCTGAGATGAGAGATGCCAAAGAGTATAGATGGTTAGGATAGCCCTCCCCATCCAGGGTTCCTGAAGAGTACATGGCAAAACTCTAGTGTCTATACCTACAGTGAGAACATAGATGATTTCAGGATAATCACATGGTAGCCACCAATAACTGATCTAGTTCATAGACAGAGAGATGAAGGTTATATCAGCCATAAAACTTAGCCACTGTCATAAGTAGGGTGAGCAGCCTGTAAAACAAGCAATATTTCCAGAGTGCAAAAACAATACAGTTGGGCTTCCCTGGTGGCGCAGTGGTTGACAGTCTGCCTGCCGATGCAGGGGACACAGGTTCATGCCCCAGTCTGGGAAGATCCCACATGCCACGGAGCGGCTGGGCCAGTGAGCCATGGCCACTGAGCCTGCGCGTCTGGAGCCTGTGCTCCACAACAGGAGAGGCCACAACAGTGAGAGGCCCGCGTACCACAAAAAAAAAAAAAAAAAAAACCCAAAACATAAAACAATACACTTGTGTTATTCTAACATTTTCTCCCATCTAGGAGAGTTGTAATTCTAGGATAGTAGGAACCTCACAAGTCACAGTAAGCCAGCAAACCTACTCCCACCTCATATTCAGATACCATCTTGAAAGGAAGGTCACATTGTACTGGAGATCAGATATCAGAAAGACTGAAGATTTCTATAGAAAAATGGACTGTCAGTTTTTGAATGGGATGAAATAAGTTGTAGAAAAAAGAATAAAAACTTAAATATTCCCTCCGGAGAGAGACCTTCAAGATGGCAGAGGAGTAAGACGTGGAGATCTCCTTCCTCCCCACAAATACATCAGAAATACATCTACATGTGGAACAACTCTTACAGAACACCTTCTGAATGCTGGCAGAAGACCTCAGACTTCCCAAAAGGCAAGAAACGCCCCACATACCTGGATAGGGCAAAAGAAAAAAGAAAAAACAGAGACAAAAGAATAGGGACAGGACCTGCACCTCTGGGAGGGAGCTGTGAAGGAGGAAAGGATTCCACACACTAGGAAGCCCCTTCACTGGCAGACATCGGGGGGTGGCGGGGGGGGGAAGCTTCAGAGCCATGGAGGAGTGCACAGCAACAGTGGTGCAGAGGGCAAAGTGGAGAGGTTCCCGCACAGAGGATTGCTGCTGACCAGCACTCACCAGCCTGAGAGAGGCTTGTCTGCTCACCCACCAGGGAGGGTGGGGGCTGGAAGCTGAGGCTCAGGCGGCGGAGGTCAGATCCCAGGGAGAGGACTGGGGTTGGCTGAGTGAACACAGCCTGAAGGGGGCTAATGCACCACAGCTAGCTGGGAGGGACTCCGGGAAAAAGCCTGGAACTGCCTAAGAGGCAAAAGACCATTGTTTTGAGATGCGAGAGGAGAGGGGATTCAGAGTGCTACCTAAATGAGATACAGAGATGGATGCTAGCCACAGCTACCAGCGGAGACACCAGAGACGGGCATGAGATGTTAAGGCTGCTGCTACAGCCACCGAGAAGCCTGTGGGCAAGCACAGGTCACTAGGCACACCTCCCCTCCCAGGAGCCTGTGCATCCTGTCACTGCCAGGGTCCCGTGATCCAGGGACAACTTCCTCAGGAGAACACACAGCGCGCCTCAGGCTATTGCAACATCACTCTGGCCTCTGCAACAACAGAGCTCACCCTGCATTCTGTACCCCTCCCTCCCCGCAGCCTGAGTGAGCCAGAGCCCCCTAATCAGTCACTACTTTAACCCCAACTTGTCTGGGTGGGGAACAGATGCCCTCAGGTGACTTACATGTAGAGGCGGGGCCAAATCCAAACCAGATACCCAGGAGCTTTTTGAACAAAGAAGAGGAAGGGAAATCTCTCCCAGAAGCCTCAGGAGCAGTGGATTAAATCTCCAAAATCAACTTGATGTACCCAGCAACTCTTGAACACCTGCATAGCCAATGAAACATCCCAAAATTGAGGCAGTGGACTTTGGGAGCAACTGTAGACATGGGATATGCTTTCTACATGTAATTTGTTTCTGGTTTTATGTTTATTGTAGCTTAGTTTTAGAGTTCACTATCATTGGTAGATTTGTTTATTGATTTGGTTGCTCTTTTCCTTTTATTTTTTAAATATATGGATACATATATATATTTCCCTTTTCTCTTTTTGTGAGTGTGTATGTGTATGCTTCTTTGTGTGATTTTTGTCTGTATAGCTTTGCTTTTACTATTTGTCCTAGGGTTTGGTTTCTCCTTTTTTTTTTTTTAATATACTTTTTAGTGCTTGTTATCATTGGTGTATTTGTTTTTTGGTTTGGTTGCTCTCTTCATTCTTTCTTCCTTTTTTTAATTACTTTTTAATTATTAATAATTAAAAAAAATTATTTTAATAAGTTTACTTTATTTTATTTTATTTTTCTTCTTTTTTCTTACTTTTTTTCTCCCTTTTCTTCTGAGCCGTTTGGCTGACAGGGTCTTAGTGCTCTGGCCAGGTGTCAGGGCTGTGTCTTTGAGGTGGGAGAGCCAAGTGCAGGCAGGACATTGGTCCACAGAGACCTCCCGGCTCCACGTAATATCAAATGGTGAAAGGTCTCCCAGAGGTCTGCATTTCATCGCTAAGACCCAGCTCCACTCAATGACCAGCAAGCTACAGTGCTGGACACCCTGTACCAAACGCCTAGCAAGACAGGAAAACAACCCCACCCATTAACAGACAGGCTTCCTAAAATTATAATAAGGTCACAGACACCCGAAAACACATCACTGGATGCAGTGCTGCCCACCAGAAAGACAAGATCCAGCCTCATCCACCAGAACACAGGCACCAGTCCCCTCCACCAGGAAGCCTACACGACCCATTGAACATATGTTACCTGCTGGGGGAAGACACCAAAAACAATGGGAGATATGAACCTGCACATGCGAAAAGGAGACCCAAAACACAGTAAGTTAAGCAAAATGAGAAGACAGAGAAACACACAGCAGATGAAGGAGCAAGGCAAAAACCCACCAGACCAAACAAATGAAGAGGAAACAGGCAGTCTACCTGAAAAAGGATTCATAATATGAGAGTAAAAATGATCCAAATCTTGGAAATAGAATGGAGACAACACAAGAAACGTTTATCAAGGACCTAGAAGAACTAAAGAGCAAACAACAATGATGAACAACACAATAATGAAATTAAAAATTCTCTAGAAGGAATCAATAGAAGAATAACTAAGGCACAAGAACGGATAAGGGACCTAGAAGATAAAAGAGTAGAAATAACTACCACATAGTAGAATAAAGAAAAAAGAACGAAAAGAATTGAGGACAGACACAGAGAACTCTGGGACAATACACACACCAACATTCAAATTATAGGGGTCTCAGAAGAAGAAGAGAAAAAAATATGGACCGAGAAAGTATCTGAAGAGATTACAGTTGAAAACTTCCCTAATATGGGAGAGGAAATAGTTAATCAAGTTCAGGAAGCACAGAGAGTCCCATACAGCATAAATCCAAGAAGAAACATGCCAAGACACATATTAGTCAAACTATCAAAAATTAGATACAAAGAGAACATATTAAAAGTGGCAAAGGAAAAACAACAAACACACAAGGGAATCCTCATAAGGTTAACTGCTGATCTTTCAGCAGAAACTATGCAAGCCAGAAAGGAATGGCAGGACATATTTAAAGTGATGAAAGGGAAAAACCTACAACCAAGATTACTCTAGCCAGCAAAGATCTCATTCAGATGCGACGGAGAAATTACAACCTTTACAGACAAGCAAAAGCTAAGAGAATTCAGCACCACCAAACCAGTTTTACAACAAATGCTAAAGGAACTTATCTAGGCAGGGAACACAAGAGAACGAAAAGATCTACAATAACAAACCCCAAAACAATTAAGAAAATGGGAATAGGAACATACATATCAATAATTACCTTAAATGTAAATGGATTAAATGCTCCCACCAAAAGACACAGACTGGCTGAATGGATACAAAAACAAGATCCATATATATGCTGTCTACAATAGACCCACTTCAGACCTAGGGAAACATACACACTGAAAGTGAGGGGATGGAAAAAATATTCCATGTAAATGGAAATCAAAAGAAAGCTGGAGTAGCAATTTTCATATCACACAGAAGAGACTTTAAAATGAAAACTATTACAAGAGACAAAGAAGGACACTACGTAATAATCAAGGGATCGATCCAAGAAGAAGATATAACAATTGTAAATATTAATGCAGCCAACATAGGAGCACCTCAATATATAAGGCAAATAATAACAGCCATAAAAGGGGAAATCGACAGTAACACATTCATAGTAGAGGACTTAAACACCCCACTTTCACCAAAGGACAGATCATCCAAAATGAAAATAAATAAGGAAACACAAGCTTTAAATGATACATTAAACAAGATGGACTTAATTGATATTTATAGGACATCAAAAAACAAGAGAATACACATTTTTCTCAAGTGCTTATGGAACATTCTCCAGGATAGATCATATCTTGGGTCACAAATCAAGCCTTGGTAAATTTAAGAAAATTGAAATTGTATCAAGTATCTTTTCCAACCACAATGCTATGAGACTACATATCAATTACAGGAAAAGATCTGTAAAAACTACAAACACATGGAGGCTAAACAATACACTACTTAATAACGAAGTGATCACTGAAGAAATCAAAGAGGAAATTAAAAAATACCTAGAAACAAATGACAATGGAGACACGACGACCCAAAACCTATGGGATGCAGGAAAAGCAGTTCTAAGATGGAAGTTTATAGCAATACAATCCTACCTTAAGAAACAGGAAACATCTCAAATAAACAAACAAACCTTGCACCTAAAGCAATTAGAGAAAGAAGAACAAAAAAACCCCCCAAAGTTAGCAGAAGGAAAGAAATCATAAAAATCAGATCAGAAATAAATGAAAGAGAGGTGAAGGAAATGATAGCAAAGATAAATAAAACTAAAAGCTGGTTCTTTGAGAAGATAAACAAAATTGATAAACCATTAGCCAGAGTCATCAAGAAAAAAAGGGAGAAGACTCAAATCAGTGGAATTAGAAATGAAAAAGAAGTAACAACTGACACTGCAGAAATACAAAAGATCATGAGAGATTACTACAAGCAACTCTATATCAATAAAATGGACAACCTGGAAGAAATGAACAAATTCTTAGAAATGCACAACCTGCCGAGACTGAAGCACGAAGAAATAGAAAATAAGAACAGACCAATCACAAGCACTGAAATTGAAACTGTGATTAAAAATCTTCCAACAAACAAAAGTCCAGGACCAGATGGCTTCACAGGGGAATTCTATCAAACATTTAGAGAAGAGCTAACACCTATCCTTCTCAAACTCTTCCAAAATATAGCAGAGGGAGGAACACTCCCAAACTCATTCTACGAGGCCACCATCACCCTGATAACAAAACCAGAAAAAGATGTCACAAAGAAAGAAAACTACAGGCCAACATCACTGATGACCATAGATGCAAAATTCCTCAACAAAATACTAGCAAACAGAATCCAGCAGCACATTAAAAGGATCATACACCATGATCAAGTGGGGTTTATTCCAGGATGCAAAGATTCTTCAATATACGCAAATCAATGGACGTGATACACCATATTAACAAACTGAAGGAGAAAAACCATATGATCATCTCAATTGATGCAGAGAAAGTTTTTGACAAAATTCAACACCCATTTATGATAAAAGCCCTGCAGAAAGTAGGCATAGAGGGTACTTTCCTAAACATAATAAAGGCCATATATGACAAACCCACAGCCAACATCATCCTCAACGGTGAAAGACTGAAACCATTTCCACTAAGATCAGGAACAAGACAAGGTTGTCCACTCTCGCCACTATTATTCAACATAGTTTTGGAAGTTTTAGCCACAGCAATCAGAGAAGAAAAAGAAATAAAAGGAATCCAAATCGGAAAAGAATAAGTAAATCTGTCACAGTTTGCAGATGCCATGATACTATACATAGAGAATCCCAGAGATGCTACCAGAAAACTCCTAGAGCTAATCAATGAATTTGGTAAAGTAGCAGGATACAAAATTAATGCACTGAAATCTCTGGCATTCCTATACACTAATGATGAAAATCTGAAAGTAAAATTAAGAAAACACTGCCATTTATCACTGCAACAAAAAGAATAAAATATCTAGGAATAAACCTACCTAAGGAGACAAAAGACTTCTATGCAGAAAATTATAATAAGACACTGATGAAAGAAATTAAATATGATACAAATAGATGGAGAGATATACCATGTTCTTGGATTGGAAGAATCAACTTTGTGAAAATGAGTCTACTACCCAAAGCCATCTACATATTCAATACAATCCCTATCAAACTACCACTGGCATTTTTCACAGAACTAGAACAAAAAATTTCACAATTAGTATGGAAACACAAAAGACCCTGAATAGCCAAAGCAATCTTGAGAACAAAAAATGGAGCTGGAGGAATCAGGCTCCCTGACTTCAGACTATACTACAAAGCTACATAATCAAGACAGTATGGTACTAGCACAAAAACGGAAATATAGATCTATGGAACAGGATAGAAAGCCCAGAGATAAACCCACGCACATATGGTCACCCTATCTTTGATAAAGGAGGCAAGAATATACAGTGGACAAAAGACAGCTTCTTCAATAACTGGTGCTGGGAAAACTGAACAGGTTCATGTACAAAAATAAGCTCAAAATGGATTAAAGACCTAAATGTAAGGCCAGAAACTATCAAACTCTTAGAGGAAAACATAGGCAGAACACATTATGACATAAATCACAGCAAGATCCTTTTTGACCCACCTCCTAGAGAAATGGAAATAAAAACAAAAATAAACAAATGGCATCTAATGAAACTTAAAAGCTTTTACACAGCAAAGGAAACCATAAACAAGAACAAAAGACAACCCTGAGAATGGGAGAAAATATTTGCAAATGAAGAAACTGACAAAGGATTAATCTTCAAAATTTACAAGCAGCTCATGCAGCTCAATAACAAAGAAAAAAACCAATCCAAAAATGCGCAGAAGACCTAAATAGACATTTCTCCAAAGAAGATATACAGACTGCAAACAACCACATGAAAGAATGCTCAACATCATTAATCATTAGAGAAATGCAAATCAAAACTACAATGAGATATCATCTCACTCTGGTCAGAATGGCCATCAACAAAAAATCTAGAAACAATAAATGCTGGAGAGGGTGTGGAGAAAAGGGAACCCTCTTGTACTGCTGGTGTGAATTTAAATGGATACAGCCACTATGGAGAATTGTATGGTGGTTCCTTAAAAAACTATAAATAGAACTACCATACAACCCAGCAATCCCACTGCTGGGCATATACCTGAGAAAACCATAATTCAAAAAGAGTCATGTACCAAAATGTTCATTGCAGCTCTATTTACAATAGTCAGGAGATGAAAGCAACCTAAGTGTCCATCGACAGATGAATGGATAAAGAAGATGGGGCACATGTATACAATGGAATATTACTAGCCATAAAAAGAAATGAAATTGAGTTATCTGTAGTGAGGTGGATGGACCTAGAGTCTGTCATACAGAGTGAAGTAAGTCAGAAAGAGAAAAACAAATACCGTATGCTAACACATACATATGGAATCTAACAAAAAAAGAAAAAATCATGAAGAACATAGGGGTAAGACAGGAATAAACACACAGACCAACTAGAGAATGGACTTGAAGATATGGGGATGGGAAGGGTAAGGTGTGACAAAGTGAGAGAGGGGTATGGACATATATACACTACCAAAGGTAAAATAGATAGCTAGTGGGGAGCAGACGCATAGCACAGGGAGATAAGCTCGGTGGTTTGTGACCACATAGAGGGGTGGGATAGGGAGGCTGGGAGGGAGGGAGACACAAGAGGGAAGAGATATGGGAACATAAGTATATGTATAACTGATTCACTTTGTTATAAAGCAGAAACTAACACACCACTGTAAAGCAATTAAACTCCAATAAAGATGTTTAAAAAAAATAAACGAAAAAGGAGAAGTAACAACTGACACTGCAGAAATACAAAGGATCATGAGAGATTACTACAAGCAACTCTATGCCAATAAAATGGACGACCTGGAAGAAATGGAGAAACCTTAGAAAAGCACAACCTTCTGAGACTGAACCACGAAGAAACAGAAAATATACAAAGACTATCACAAGCACTGAAATTGACACTGTGATTAAAAATTTTCCAGGAAACAAAAGCCCAGGACCAGATGGCTTCACAGGTGAATCATATCAAATATTTAGAGAAGCGCTAACACCTATCCTTCTCAAACTCTTCCGAAATATAGCAGAGTGAGGAACACTCCCAAACTCATGCTACAAGGCCACCATCACCTTGATACCAAAACCAAAGATGTCACAAACAAAGGAAACTACACACTAATATCACTGATGAACATAGATGCAAAAATCCTCAACAAAATACTGGCACACAGAATCCAGCAGCACATTAAAACAATGATACACCATGATCATGTGTGGTTTATCCTGAGAATGCAAGGATTCTTCAATATATGCAAATCAATCAATGTGATAAACCATATTAACAAATTGAAGGAGAAAATCTATATGATCATCTTAATACAAGCAGAAAAAGTTTTAGCCGAAATTGAACACCCATTTATGATTAAAAACCCTCCAGAATGTAGGCATAGAGGGAACTTAATTCAACAGAATAAGGCCATATATGACAAACCCACAGCCAACATTGTTCTCAATGGTGAAAAACTGAAACCATTTCCACTAAGATCAGGAAGAAGACAAGGTTGTCCACTCTCACCACTATTATTTAACATAATTTTTGTAGTTTTACCCACAGCTATCAGAGGAGAAAAATCAATAAAATGAATCCAAATCAGAAAAGAAGACGTAAAGCTTTCACTGTTTGCAGATGACATGATACTATACATAGAGCACCCTAAAGATGCTACCAGAAAACTACTAGAGCTAATCAATGAATGTGGTAAAGTAGTAGGATACAAAATTAATGCACAGAAATCTCTTGCATTCCTATACACTAATGATGAAAGATCTGAAAGAGAAATTAAGAAACACTCCCATTTACCATTGCAAAAAAAAGAATAAAATACCTAGGAATAAATCTACCTGAGGAGAGAAAAGACCTGTATGCAGAAAACTATAAGACACCGATGAAAGAAATTAAGGATGATACAAACAGATGGAGAGATATATCATCTTCTTGGATTGGAAGAATCAACAATGTGAAAATGACTATACTACCCAAAGCAATCTACAGATTCAATGCAATCCCTATCAAACCACCAATGGCATTTTTCACAGAAGTAGAACAAAAAATTTCACAATTTGTATGGAAACAAAAAAGACCCCGAGTAGCCAAAGCAATCTTGAGAAAGAAAAACAGAGGTGGAGGAATCAGGCTCTTGGACTTCAGACTATACTATTAAGCTACAGTAATTAAGATATTATGGTACTGGCAGAAAAACAGAAATATAGATTAATGGAACCCAGAGATAAACCCACACACATATGGTCACCTTATTTTTGATAAAGGAGGCAAGAATATACAATGGAGAAAAAATAGCCCTTCAATAAGTGGTGCTGGGAAAACTGGACAGCTACATGTAAAAGAATGAAATTAGAACACTCCCTAACACCATACACAAAAATAAACTAAAAATGGATTCAAGACCTAAATGTAAGACCGGACACTATAAAACTCTTAGAGGAAAACATAGGCCGAACACTCTATGACATAAATCACAGCAGGATCCTTTTTGACCCACCTCCTAGAGGAAGGGAATAAACAAATGGGACCTAAAGAAACTTAAAAGCTTTTGAACAGCAAAGGAAAACTTAAAAAAGATGAAAAGAGAACCCTCAGAATTTGAGATACTTTTTGCAAATGAAGCAACTAACAAAGGATTAATCTCCAAAATTTATAAGCATCTCATGCAGCACAATATCAAAAAAACAAACATCCCAATCCAAAACTGGGCAGACCTAAATATACATTTCTCCAAAGAAGATATACAGATTGCCAACAAACACATGAAAGGATGCTCAACATCATTAATCATTGGAGAAATGCAAATCAAAACTACAATGATGTATCACCTCACACCAATCAGAATGGACATCATCAAAAAATCTACAAAGCAATAAATGCTGGAGAGGGTGTGGAGAAAAGGGAACACTCTTGCATTCTTGGTGGGAATGTAAATTGATGCAGGCACTATGGAGAACAGTATGGAGGTTCCTTAAAAAAATAAACATAGAACTACCATACGACCCAGCAATGCCACTACTGGGCTTATAGCCTGAGAAAACCATAATTCAAAAAGAGTCATGTACCACAATGTTCACTGCAGCTCTATTTACAACAGCCAGGATGTGGAAGCAACATAAGTGTCCATCGACAGATGAATGGATAAAGAAGACGTGGCATATGCATACAATGGAATATTACTCAGCCATAAAAAGAAACGAAATTGAGTCATTTGTAGAGAGGTGGATGGACCTAGTCTGTCATACCGAGTGAAGTAAGTCAGAAAGAGAAAAACAAATACCGTATGCTAACACATATATATGGAATCTAAAAAAAAAAAAAAAAAGGTTCTGAAGAGCCTAGGGCAGGACAGGAGTAAAGACGCATATATAGAGAATGGACTTGAGGACATGGGGAGGAGGAAGTGTAAGCTGGGACGAAGTGAGAGAGTGGCATGGTCATATATATACTCCCAAATGTAAAATAGCTAGCTAGTGGGAAGCAGCCACATAGCACAGGGAGATCAGCTTGATGCTTTGTGACCACCTAGAGGGGTGGGATAGGGAGGGTGGAGGGAGATACCACAGGGAGGATATATGGGGATATATGTATATGTATAGCTGATTCGCTTTGTTATAAAGCAGAAACTAACACACCACTGTTAAGCAATTATAGTCCAATAAATATGTTAAAAAATAAAAACAAAGGAATAATGGACCTTCCCAATTTGGGGGTCACCACTGGGTTTGATCCTTTGAGGGATAGAGATTCCCTATAATATTTGTATTTAAATTTCCTACCAGCCCAATAAAATGGAAGCTCTAAAAAAAAAAAAAAAATTCCCTCTGCACATTTGAGTTTTAGTGGAAGTAAATTTGTTACTTTTCAAAATTCATTATTTGTCTGAGGGTTAATCTAACAGAGATATCATCACAAATCTTTTGTACACAAACTTCATTGAGCATACAAATTTCATTAATTAAATGTATAAAATACTTTTCTTATGCATAAAATCTCCATTTTAATTTTTTTCTGGATACTTGGTCTGAAATTAAAGCTGTTGCAAATACAGGAATCATTTCAAACAACTGTTTTATTGTTTTTGTCACATTAATAGGATACAGTTCTTCTGTGCATCAGTTTGTGCACAGATTGTTCTGCTCTCCATCCAGCTACCACACCATATTCTGATTCTTTTTGAGGAAAATTCCTTGAAAGAATTGTCTACATCATTTGTTCTTACTTCCTCTCCTCCAGTACTTTCTTGAACTAGGTCAATTTTTATTTGATCAACATCACTCCACAAATTCATGTGTACGTCACCAGATGATATATCCAAAAATCAATCAGTTTCATTTTCTTTCTACTTTAATAGTAGTTTTTTCTTATCTCTTCATTGCATCCTTCATATCTTTGACCCCTAAAGTTTACTTATTTTGGCTTTTTATCTTTTTTTTTTGTATCTTTCAAATAAAATATAAATTCCATTAGGAGAAAGAGTTTTGTCTGTTTTGTTTATTCTTGTAGCTTTAGCATTTAAAACTGTTTTTTAACACCTAGTTCATGACCAAGAAATATTTCTAATTTAAGGAATGAAGGAAAATAGTGAATGACTTGGCTTCAGGACAATGTTGTACTGAAAAGAAGGTACATATAATGGCATGTTATCCCATGCTCGCTTTTATACTCATTAATTAATGTTGTTATTTTGTCTAGACTATCATGTGTCTTTTGTGTTAGCAGAAATAATTTTCCTAGAAATTAGGAATGGAATATATTGTAAAATGAAATTGTATAATTTAGACTTGAATTTTCTTAAACTATATTACTTTTCAGTGGTATAAATTAAGTGCATAATTAATTAGCTGTGTAGACCAATTCCAGGATGACACCCATATATATTTACCTCATGGAACATAGGCAGAGGTCGGAACAAACATGTGAACCAACAAATTTTCTCAGCATGTATTATTGCTTCATTTTCAGTCATCCCAGGAACAGAAAATGTTCTTCTACACAACTGATTTCTGAATAGCTATTAAAGGCAAAACAAAACATCTTAACATTAAAGTTCCTCCCCAAAGTTATATATACATATATGTATAAACATTTGTACAGTTTGATTTCTTGACAGAATGTGACATAAAAACAAGTGTCATCAAATTGATTTAGTATCACATTCTAGAGAGGTGCTGATATCTATTTTCTGAGCACTTTTTAGGTTTAAACTAAATCTAATTTGCCTTACAATTATCTGTTTGTTAAAACAAGATGGAAATGTTTATATATTTCTCCTGTATATTTTTGTTACTTCACTTAAATTGTTGATTTTATCAAATGTTGGCCTTTTCATGGAACTAAGAAGATGAAAGAATATGTATATTTCAAAATAAACAGTACATTTTCTTGTTTCTATTTGATATTCACAGTTCTTCATTTTCTTTGCTATGCTATATAATAGCTAAACATACTTTGATACTTTATAGATAAAAATGTATTAGACTTAAGAGAGTTATTTAGATTTGCTTAGCATATCAGAATATATATCAACTCCTGAGTTCACAAAATTTACCAAAAAATTAATGAAAGTGAAAATAGCATTTGAAAAATTCACAATTAACGAAATTTAGAAATCAAGGAACTCTAAGAAGTCATTGGTATTGTTATATTTTAACTGCAATTAAAGTTTATTTAGGTTTAAACTACTGTAACATTCCAGTCTAAATTGGGGGTAGTATATTATTTCAAAGTTTATTACCTGTAGTTACTTCCAGAGTTCCAGGGAGCAAAGATCAGCTTTACATAGGTTATAGTTGACTAAGCATAAGAATGAGCTTGAGTATAAGTGAAATGCCCTTATGGTTATAAGCAAGAATGACCCAACTTTTCTGACATTTACTGCCTTCTACAGTTTTGCAAGCCTTTTTTCTCTGCTGGATTTCTTTGCAGCAGACACAGAGTAAAATTTCCCAAGTGATTATTTCTTTTTTGAACTGATACTACAAAAGAGCAACTCCATTTTTTTTAAGTGCCATGGGTTTTTAACACACAGGCAATGCTGAAAACATAAATGTCTATGCAGAAGTCACCTTCTCATGCCCTTTATTGATATATATTGGCATCACAGGAAATGTAAATAATAGAAGGGCGGTAAAGACTTAGACAGCCTCAAAGTAAAAATGCACCCTGCTAGCAACTTGTTTTCTATGTTATTGAAGAATAAGACTAAGTGGAGAAAAGGCATGTGGAGATCCAGGCACTTTTAGAATTTAATATAGAGTAAAACAGAATAGTAAGACAAGGTGATAAAATGTCAACTGACATATGCTAGAACTTGCCATTTATTTCTTAAATGATGGTTGCTTCTTTTAAATAATTTTTATCTTGATGGTAGGTAAATAAATAGAACTTCTTCCTAAACCTCACAGTCATTGCATATGTGTTTCTGTAGATAGTTGTCTAAATATTCATAATATCAATTAGAAATTATTCTGAATATAATACATTTTAAATTTCTATGAGATATAAACTTATAAGATATATTGTATTCAAATTGACTATTCTAGTAGATTGTTTTTCACATATTTATCCCTCTATAATTAAAATTTTAAGCAAATTATGAAAGTAATATTTAAACAGAGTTAAAACATTTAGATCAGTAAAACAACAGTTCCCTCCCTTACTCTTTTTTACTTTTAGTCTCACTGCTCAGAGACCATCACATTTAGTTACGTATTTCTGTTCTTAACAATTTGGCTTGTCATTTCATCTCTAAATAATATGGAAATTTTATTATTTTTTTGATTTATCAGAGCTAGAGATTATTGATTTTGTTTTCACATTATCTCTACATTTATGAAGTCACTATTTTTGCAATGACCACATCTGGAATGTGAGACCACATGCCAGAAGTTTCATTATTTCTGCTAGAAATCATAAAAAATATGTCTCATTCCTCATTTTTTAGAATAAAAATAAAAGTATGGTTGTCCTTTCTTCCATCTCTCTTTCACATTCTAGTTTTCTACCTTTAAGAAAAGAAAGGAAGAAAGAAAGAAAAGAAAAGAAAGAAAGAAAGAAAGGAAGGAAGGAAGGAAGAGAGAAAAGAAGAAAGAAAGAAAGAAGGAATGGAAGGAAGAAAAAGAAAGAAAGAAAGAAAGAAAGAAAGAAAGAAAGAAAGAAAGAAAGAGAAAGAAAGAAAAAGAAAGAAAGAAAGAAAGAAAAAGAAAGGAAGGAAGAAAGAAAGAAAGAGAGAGGGGTTTCCCTGTGGCACAGTGGTTGAGAATCCACCTGCCAGTGCAGGGAACACGGGTTTGATCCCTGGTCTGGGAAGATCCCACATGCCACGGAGCAACTAAGCCCGTGTGCCACAACTACTGAGCCTGTGCTCTAGAGCCTGTGAGCCACAACTATTGAGCCCACATGCTGCAACTACTGAAGCCCATACGCCTAGAGCCCATGCTCTGCAGAAAGAGAAGCCACCGCAATGAGAAGCCCACGCATTGCAATGAAGAGTAGACCCCTGCTTGCCGCAACTAGAGATAGCCCGCGCGCAGCAATGAAGACCCAATACAGCCAAAATAAATAAATAAAATAAATAAATAAGTTTTAAAGAAAAGAAAGAAAGAAGGAATGGAGGGAAGAGAAAGAAAGAAGGAAAGAAAGAAAGGAAGGAAGGAAGGAAGGAAGGAAGAAAAAGAGAGAGAAAGAAAGAAGAAAGGGAGGAAGGAAAGAGAGAGAGGGAGGGAGGGAGGAAGGAAGGGAGGAACTTTTATACTGTCAATTGAGACCTTTTTATATCTGTTATAGGATAATTATTTTGTCATTTACCTTTAAAGTTACAAAATTAAAAACCAATAAACAGCATAAAATAATTTTTATAATGCAAATATCATTTAATGCTGCACTGAGTATTTTCTTATGAAAATATTTCACTCTCAAGGGATCCATTCTGAACCACTCAAGGAAGAGTTTTCTAACATCAAGTTGAAATTGATTTTTTTTCTTATAGTCTTCTAGTCACTCAGAATCATGCTGTTACTTAGTTTGTTTATATATAAACCATACTTTCCTTTGATTTTCTTTTCATTTTTTTTGTTTCTAAATACTTTTTTAAAATTCAAATTTTACTTTTACAACTCATAGTTTTTTTTTATCTTTTTCATACTCATATTTTTCTTTTTCCTTGAAGTGTTCTTCCTCATGTCAGTACTGGTCTGCTCCAAATCACAGCTTTTCCCCGTAGTTTTTCCCTAAAGCTGTTTATCTGGAAATTGTTGCTCATCTGGAGCTTCCTTTCATGGTTCTGCTAGCTCCTGTATCCATGCCTTTTTCCTTTGGGGATTTACCTTCCATTTGACTGTCCTAAACCCTAACACCCTAAGAGAAAAAAGTGCTTTGGCGGTAATGTTTCCTTTTTAGCAGGTCTAAAATATCTTTGTTCTGCAGCTACACTTGCCTGATAATTTGGCTAGATAGGGAATGCAAAGTTAAAATCTATTTTCTTAAGATTTGAAAAGTTATTATCTCTTCTTTTAGTTTCATAACAGTTTGATCTTTACTTCTTTGTAGGTGACTAGATTTTCCTCAAAAGAATTGTTTCCTCTCTCCATTTTTAATTTTAATAATTCACAATGTTTTGAGTTTTTAAACATCCCTACAGATTCTAATCAGTGTTTGTTAGGGATGTCAATTTTAGATTGTGTTCATTTTAACAAAAAGTCATTTTAATATGTAATATATTTGATAAATTCTTCCTTTCCATTTTCCCTCTTCAGTATTTCTGGCCTCCTTAATATTTCTTTGTTGGATTTCCTAATCACTTCTCTATGGCATTTATCTTTTACCTAACATGCTCTCACTTTTATTTTTAGTTCATTTTGGTAATCATGAATTTTTGTATTCTAAATTTTCTATTGATTTCTTCTCATTGTTGGCAATGTATTTTTAGTTTTCTTCTGGAATTGGTCTGTTGTAGTAGATTTGTTTTCTTGTCCTTTGAATCCAAACTCTACACAAAATTCTTTGAGGACAATAATTGGAAGCTACCTTTTTATTTGTTTGCTCATGTTAATTTTAACATTTTCTCAGTACCCCAAATTATCACAGTATGCTTAGATTCTTTTACTTCTTTCTTTTTCTTTTACTTTTTTTTTAAATAGGTCTTTCTCTGTCATGTTGCAGATTTTCTCTAAATGCTTAGTGATTCTGGTTTATCCACAGTTATTTGAATAAGACTCTTCAGATTTTAAGTGCATAAATGAATAGAGTTGGTCAGCTGGTTGTCTTTGCTTTTGGTTGAGCAGATAAGCAGCCAGCAATGACACTGAGGGACACATATATTTCAGGAACACAAAGGGTCACCTTCTTGGAATTTGTGCTGGATCTTTTCTGTTTGCTTTTCCAGCTCTTCTCTAGACCCCTACACCTACTACATCAGCCACAGTCTTGCTAGTTCCGGTACACTCCTCCTTCCCCTTGCCCCTTCAGGCCTCCAGGTGACCAGGTGACTACAGTTGCAGGATGTTGCCAGACTGAGGTACTTCAATATCTCTAATTGGTTTCATTAATCCTGCCAGCACCTCTGTGGTTAGTGCCTTCAATACACTTTCCTCCATTACTCTGGTGGAACGTGCCATATGTTTCCTGACAGATTCCTGATAGAGTATCTAACACACAAAGGATCTGACCTAGTTCTACCATGATAACTAAGTCAATCTGTAAAGAAAATAACATTGCATTTTTTTGACGTGAGATTAAGCCATCCTAAAATGCAGACCTTCAACTAACCCCCCCTCCCGCCCCCGATTCCCGCCACTTCCAACCTTATTTTTCCCTCTTCTCTCTACAACACATGGATTCTCCCAGAATGGATCTTCTGGAGTACTGCAAACAGGTTTGCTCTCTCTCTCGGCTGCAGCCCTCTCAGAACATTTTCCAGACTGGATCTTCCTCAGCTTTGCTCCCACAATAGTTTTTAATGGGATACAAGAGGAGAAGAAAATATTGTATTTGTTCTATTTGCCTCACTAAATGGAAAAATCCCTCTTCCTCCAGTTTACTTTAAATTGAGACATAAGATGCCATTTCAATTTTATTAAAAAGTATATAAAACACTTATGAGGTATAAAATGTAATCTTTATACAAATGTATGCTGTGGGAATTCTCATTCCCATTTTCTTACTCTTTGCCCTAATATCCTCTAGTTCATATTGGTAAAATTTGTGTTAATTTCTCCTTACTCCTTACAGTATTTCTTATTGCAAAAATAAACAAAGATATATTAAGGTCTATTCTACACAAATACTAACATATGTACACAGATGTGTCTATATTTAAACTAAAAATCCTTGGAATCAATTTATTTCAGTTTATAGGTTTTATTTCATTTCATATTTATAGGTTATTATACTAAGTATTCCATTGTGTAGAGATATACTATATTTTATTTAAACTTTTCTTTATTAATGGGTATTTGGTCTGTTTACAATATTTATCTGTACAAAACAAATTTGTATCTTCAGGTGTGTAAATTCGAGGAAGATTATTAATAGTATGATTGTTGGGTCAAATTGTAAATTGGTACATATAGAGAGAAAGAAAGATAATCTTGTTACATGTCAAATTAATCTCTGCAGGAGTTGTATGATTTTGAACTCCCACAGACTCCCAGCAGAATGTTCTGTTCAATTTCTGGATTTGTGCCAATATGATAAATGAGAACTAGTATTTCATAGCATCAATTTGCATTTCTCTTATTATGAATGAGTTTGGGTATTTTTCACAATTTAAAGATCATAGAATAGTAATGAATAGAGGAATAAGTTAAAAATAAATCATGAAAAGCAGTTATTAAAATTGGTGCTTATAATATTAATTTAAGTCATAAGAAGATTTTAATGATATATTAAGTGATAAAGCCTTATAAAGCTGTAAACTATTCTTAGCCTTAAAAGTCTATCTTTTAGGAATGTGATGACCACTGTAGATCCTTCCTTAGAGGTGTGCAGATATAAGCAGAAAGAATAGTAGCCCTTTTCTTAAAATTTTATTTAATTTGTAGAAATAAATGTATATATTTCTTATAAATTTAAGAAAATGTTACTTATAGAATGATCACATTAAAAATATGTTCATTTTTAAGCATACGCATATACATGTTTACCTGTGTTAAATTCTTAAACAACAAAAAGTATAAACTAAAATGTTAACCATGATTATCTCTAAGTTGTTAGGATCAAAAATGACTTACAACTTTTAAATATATATATTTTTAATTTTCCTATGATAAACATCTATTTTTTATGATAAGAAAAATAATTATTTTATTTTGATAGAAAATCAGAAATTGAAGAAGTTGATATCACTGACCTTGATTAGTTTTCTAAAGATTTGAACTTTTACATAAGCTGGGTCATATTTCAGTGTTCTTCTATTAATTATTTTAAAAATTCTCTTGCTTTACATCTTTGGAAAATATAACCATAAATATTAATTAAACTTCAGGAAAAAATTTGTCCTAGAATTAACCAGCAATAAGCTAAAGTTTGTACTCTATATAGTCTTGTTATTGTTTTCCAATTTGCTTCTGAAATGTTTAGAAAGGTGAATTACTTCTTCAACAATTGTCTTTAGAATTTTTCTACAACTTTTTGAGGGCAGGGTCAACCTGTTCCTATTTTTTTCTTCAGAGTCTAGCTAAATATATCAACAGTAATACATATTCGATAAATATATTTAAATTAATAAATGGACAAATATTTAAAGGAAGAAATCAACACCATAAAATACACTAAATATGCTAAATCATTCCAACTTCTCTTACCAAGTATGAACCACCACAGATTAGATATATGTGCTTTCACATATAAGATATTTTTTGAAAGCAATCTCAGTGAATTGACATATGTGCTAAATATGAGTATCTTATTCACTAAACAAATTTTTTACTAGTTTCTATAATCTGATTCTGTACTAGAAATTGGACATATACATTGAACAAAGGAGGCATGGTCTCTGCCTTTCTAGAATTTAAACTCTATGGAAAAGATATACAAAGCTAAACAAAAGACTAATCACAAAAAATTTAAATCATGATAAATAAAAATAATAGTGTAAATTAAAGAAAACAAATATGTTTTAGATTTGATGGATTATGAAGGCCATTGAATTTGGATATGTTATGTTACACAGAAATATTTAACTGATACAGACATTATTTGAAAATTCTACCAAAATTGGTAAGATTATTTTGAACCTCTTTACAGAAAAATAAAGTGAACAAACAAATGTAGGAATGAAAAGAAGACATAGCTAAAACTACAGAAAGCTTTTAATCATTTATTATGCAATATACAGCAATTTAAAGAAAATATATTCTAGAAATTAAAAGTAATAATCTTCCAGCAATATATAAATTGCCAAAAAATATCCAATAGGAGAGTGCTTGAAAAAATTACAATAAAAATTAGAATTTTAAAAGGATTGATGAGCTCTATTAAAACTGTTACTAGGAACAGATGGTTTTTCTAATTTCTACTTAATTATAAAGAACAGATAGTCCCAAAGTTATTTAAACTTTTCCTGATCATAAGGAATGATCAAAGTCTTCTCTATACATGCTTTCAAGTAAGCACAGCTATAACTTAAAGAAAAAACTTGTATAAGAGGATGAAAAGAAAGTAAAATCATAGGTTGATTTCACTAATGGATATCAACACAAAATTCTAGGTAAAATATAATCTGCATCACCTATCAAATAATACAAAGTATAAACCTTTATGAATGAAGAGTATTCATTCTAGGCATCCAAGATGTTTAAGTATTAGGAAACATCAAAATAAGCTATTATAGTAAACACACACACAGAGTTATATAATTGTCAAAAATTCTTGATAAATATCAAACAACCATTAAAATGTCAATAATTCTTTATTAGTAGGGAGAACCTAAAATAGTAATCATAATGAGTTATAAAAATTAAAGTGAAAAAAGTTTAAACATCTAGGAGTAAATTCAACAAGAAAAGTAAACAATATTAAGAAAACTCTAAAATCATATTTAAGGTCCTAAAGGAATTTCTGAATAAAACAATGTATAACTTGACTTAGCAATTGGATATTTAAATATAAAATTGCCAAATTAAAAAAAATATATCTGTGCATATATTTGCTTGTATGTACTTAGCACTATGGTAACTATAACCTATGATATAAACTTTGTTTTGTTTGTTTATTTCTTTGTATTTTATGCTGTCTTGACCCAGTTTTGAGGCCCTGGCTAGGGGCAGGTCAGTTACCCTGACCTAATTAAGAAACAGGTGACTTTCCCCACTACTTCACCATATGACAGCCCAAGTTTACTATGACCTTAATGCTGTGGTCTCATACGTTAAGGGTCCCGTATGCAATAACCCAATACTATTAAAATTTCTAACTCAGTCTAATCACCAATCAATAAAAGTTTTGCTAGTATACAATGGCTAATAAGTTCTATTCAGTGTCTATTTCAGTAAACTTTTTCAACCACAGTTTGCTTTCATATCTGAAGACACAATACATCTTTTCTAGGCTACACTCAGGAGAACTCAGGAAATTTGCCATCATACGCTGTCTTTGCAGATAAGATTTTAACTATACTCACCTTTTCCTGGGAACAAAGGTATGACATTACATTGATGACATTGTCCTCCAAAAATGACAAATGCTGAGGCCCATATTCCATCTAGTCTGGCTAATACAAGTCAGCAGGCTAAAAACCTCTCCAACTTGCCCAGCTCCATATAAGGGTATAGAAAAATGTCAATTAAATATGGCTCTTGAGATATCATTGACAAATATGGCAAGAAGGGCATCAGTGAGAGTTTAAAGCATAAATAAAATTGTAGTGGGTGGAATAATAAATATACCAGAGCATACAGAGTCAGCATATCTGGTTTACCTTTTGAACATTTTGTAAAGAAGAAATGGTAAAGTATTTGGAGAGTAATTTGTGCTCATGAGATATTTTCTTATATGAGACAATATTAACTTAAATATGAATGTTGTTGGAAATGATTTCATAAATTGTGGGCACTGATGAGTTGGAAGAAACAAGGATTAATGGCGGGAGCAGGGTGCTATGGAAGGAGAAAGAGATGGTATTTAGAGTGATAACACCATGTGTGGAAAAGGATTTTGACAAGGGGATAGTGGTTTCCTTCATTCTGAGAGAAGAAGGAAGGAGTCTATGTAGGTGCATTTTATAATTAGATTTGATTGTAGAAAAATGAGAAAAATGAAGAATGCTAATTTCTCAAAGACAATATAAGGTAAGTCATCAGCTAGTGTGTATGTGGAAGGAATTTGAGATGAAAGGAATAGGAGATAGAAAGAAACCAAAATATAAGGTTGTCTTTTGAAAAGCAGATAAAAAAATCTAAAAACTGTTCTAAAAAATCCTGAAATTACTGAGGACATTTTTTACGTTAGCAATTCTAATGGGAATATACATATACATGGACAAATATATATACATATATATATATATATATATATATATAATACATATGTCACCCCCCCAAACTATATCCTGCTTATAAAATAATTTTATGAAATTACTTAGATGGAGTGGGAAGTGCTTTCAGTATAGAATATTTATTGTTGAAGGCATGTTGTAGCTATGTGAAATAAATATAAAATTAGAAATTTGATTTTTTACATATTGTCAATGTGGAGACAAAAGTTAAGAAAACTATACGGCAAGAATGAATCATTTTAAATTATTGAAGTATTTAATGTTAAGATAGGTATGTACCAGATGTACAAGTAAGTTTACAAAAGTTTGAGTAAAGGAAAGTTAAGCTATAAGAAAATTTGTTGTTTTTCCTTCACACACACAAAAAAATTGCTAAAATTTTCAAGTAGTTTTTATTGTGAAGACTATTCTATGTGATTTTTACTTCAGAAAGTTGAATCTTTGAATATGCATATCTAATTTGCATTAAAATAGTTATCTGCATAGCTATTTTTTCCAGTCTTGACTATCAAAAGTGCATCATACTGAATGACTATTTTTTAAAATGAAAATTTGAGCACATAAGCTTTGTATAATTTTAATATAATTACATGCCTGGTGCCTAATGTCCAATACCTGATTTCATGGCAATCATGGATAAACTTATATTAACACAATTATATAGGTTGATATTTTGTAGGATTATAATTTATTGGCAGTGGTAGGAATCTATGGGAAATGTTAGGAATTACTTAAATAAAACACAAGATAATCTGCTAACAAGTAGAAAGTCTTTTGCTTTGTATGAAGGACTTTTCAAAGCATAATTGTAACAAACTGGAGATCACACACAATTATGTAGCTTGAGAGTATACAAGTGTGAATTCAATACAACATTGACATGCAGGATAACAAAATCGTTACTGCATAGAAAATATGTGAAAAACACATATTAATGGAAGTGTTTATTCTGCAAATAGGTTTTAAACACATGACACAAAAGGCAAATATTTTTCAGGCAATATAAACATAAAGTTGATATGGTCTTTGTAATAAACTCTCTTAAAACTTTTGTGACATAGAAATTGACTATGTTTCTTCAAGCATATGGGCAATCATTAATCAAATATCTTAGAGCACCTACCATACACCAGTACCTATAGGCACTAGGGATACAGGGGCAAACAAAAGAGAAAAATTGTCTTTCTTCATGGACTTTATAATCTAGTGTGGCACTCAGAAATGAACAAATACTTCTCTCGGGTGATGACAAGTGATAGGAGAATTAATGCAGCTAAAGGAAATAAGGAGGGACATCGGAGTACATCAATCAAGCACTTAACACTGCCAGTGACACTGCACGGAGCTGAAAACTACTGGCAGCAAATTAGGGTTTGTCTTACATCAAAATTACTGCATTGCCTCATTAGCTGAATGAATGGTGCGAAGAAGGTATGTCAAAGAAGGAAAAAAAACCTACTGAACTAGTGTATCATAATTGAACAATCAATAGTCAAAGATCATTTTATCTATTCTTATAGCTGACCTTCTCCTATGACCCTGATATTCTCAATAATTATTGTGATTTTATAATACTTAAAGGAATAAAAGATACATATTTTGTTCAAGCCAGTTTAAATCATGACAGCATGAACCTTTCTTTCTGGCCTCAATGGGACATGCTAAAACATGTTATATGGAAAGCAGTTTTATGGCATTTTAGCTATTCTGTAAACCTATGTGTTTAAAATATAACACTTTAATAGGCACAAGTCTTCACATTTTGTCAGGTAGACAAATAAGAATCGATAGGATCACATGCATTCAGGGAAAAAAATAAAGTTGAAATTAGCTAACTTTATGTTAAATTAATAAAATTTGTAAGAAAT